>NW_021319761.1:267886-361227 GCF_001605985.2 Dendrobium catenatum | reverse complement strand
GTAATCACATGTCTCTACTTGATGAATTTGATGATTTAAATTAAAAGCATTATGAATGAATAATTGAGCATGATTCTTTGAAAGCTTCCTACACCTCGCTTGAATCTAATTTTAATGCTTCTACTAAAGAATATGAGCATAAAAAGTACTGTTTGGAGATTAATTTAGAAAATGCTCAATTGTGGTTTAAGGCTTAATTGATGCACTTAAGAAAAATTTGATGACACCCACATTTGATCCAAAGCTAAGAACTAGGAAGAGGCATTATAACCCGCACCGATTAAGAAATCCTTTTCCTGGAGTTAGATGTTTTTTCATGTGGCATGTTAGAACACATAGCACATACTTGCACCATTCATTGTAGTACACATTGGGTATGGAGACCCAAATTGCATAATTCACTGCATAACACTCATGCATCACATTCTTCTTTTCATAAGAAGGAACCCAAACCTGTTTGGGTTCCTAAATCTGACATTTGATGATTTTGTAGGTGTGCTCTCACCAAAGTCCTCATGAGAGCATATGATACTTGGACAAAGGCTCATGGCTCATAAATTTACTTAAACTTGCTGCTAAATAAAATTTTGAATTGCATGATTACTACTCTAATGTGTGTTATTATTTTCTTCCTTAGTTTATGTTAGCTTTTCATATTTGTTGTTATAGTTGCTTTTACTTTGGTTTCTTTTTTGATTTATGATATTTTGTCCTTGTTTTTATTTTTTGGAGATTTATATTCAATGTTTTAACATCTCTAAATCAGTTAAAGGGAGAAACACTGTTGATGGTTTCCCTCCCTTTAACCTTGTTTAGTGGTATAATTTTCTTTTATAAATAAAAGTCTATCTCAAATTAACAACTGGTTTTTGAAATTAAGATCTTTTCTATCTTGATACAATAATCTACCTTATATTTATAATATTAAAACTTTTTATATATCTTTCAAGTTAATTGAAACCTTGACGTTGTATTTATCATATAATTCCTGAAGTATGCTTTGTGGTCTATTCTTCCTTATGTTAGAGAGTGAGTTTCTCTTCTCTAACATTTGGAAGATCTACTGACAACTAAAAATATTTTAAGAGTTTTTTAAAAGGGATCTAACTTGCAAGAACAAAAAATAAAAAGGCCAATGACGCCAAAATAAAAAGATGCCCAATGACGCAAAATTAAAAAATATACACAAAAGTGTATAAAAAATCAAAAGATAGGCAAAGAGCGCCATTCAAATTGACAAGAGGCATAACATGAGCCCATAAAAGACAAGCTTACCCCTCTTTCTAACTTTTAAAATTTTAGAAGAATTCGTGGGTTACTTGATATTTTTAAAGGCTTGATTTCAAATTCTATGATTGAGACAAATTACTTGGGTATATTATTCTATAAGATATTTTCTTTGAAGCAAGTTTTGAAAGGATCTTTTTTTTTCCAATTAGTTTGTTTTGAGTTAGGTCTTTTGTTTTCAAATGACAATTTTGCCCTGAAAGAAGTCCGAGTTAGGGTTAACAGGATCGGATATTCTACCATTTTCAGATTTCGACTTTGTTAACTCATTGATCTTACAAATCTTTAAAATTTAATTATTTGGAGCATTTATCATATACATGCCTTGCTAAAATTTTTTTAAAAAAAAACTTTATTTCTTTACTAGTTTTTATGCCTTTTTCGTATTTTATCGTTGGTGATTTAGTTGATTGTAGTTTTTTTGGGCCTTCTCTGATCATCTCCATCCTTCCTCTAATTTCCAATTTTCGTCACATTGTCCTAGACGATAGTTATATCATCCTGGATGATGTGCTCATCCTTCTTCAAAAACTCCATATATTTAATATTTTGACTATTGTGCTCCTCATCGTCCTGGATGATATGATCGTCCCCTGCTACAATCATCTTGATCATCCTGGCCGATATCTTTTTCATCCTGGATGATGCGTTTATTGGTAATCGTCTTGTCCGATACACCTGTTCGTCCTAGATGATACACGTGTCAGCATGTTTAAAATCTATAATTTTGCCCGAGACAATTCATTTTTGGACAATCATTCTGGATGAAACACTGTTCGTCTTGGATGATACACATGGCGCATGATTTAATATGTTTTAAATTCGGTCGGTATGATCCATTATTGAGCATCGTCCTGGATGATCCACATAATCGGCCTGGATAATCTGCTTTATCAACAGTCATGTTGCTTGACTCCTCGAGACGATCACTTATGTCTAATCGTCCTAGACGATATCTGATCATCCTGGATGATCATACCACCTTTTAGACCAATCAGACTGTGCACAATAATTGCACCAGATCATCCTGGATGATCTTGCGATCGTCCTGGATGATCCATCTATTTTTTTAAATTGAACCCCTTCCAGCCATTTGTTTTCACATCAATTTCTTTCTTTGGATTTCTACTTCATGTTCCTTGCTTTTTCTTGCTAATGGCTGGTGGCAAGCATTCTCGACACATGTCTGGAAGCTCCTCGAGGGGCACGTTGGACCCTTGTTTTCAAGAAGTAGATGATCAGGCTGCCTACCACCGCTATAAAGAATGCAGCATTTCTCTCTCCCGAACAAATAATCCAGTCCACCTCTCCTATCTGGTACTCGACCTTTTTACTCACACCTCTCTGTGCTTTGTTCTCACCCTCGTTGTCCCCTTTAGTTCTGAACATCTTTTTGAATTTTATGCCAACCTCTGAATCAATTTTGCCTACACTACTCTAAGCTCGTATGTGAATCGACACACAGTCGAGATTACATACCAGGATTGTTTAGAATTGCTACAACTTTCCACCACTGGGATAAGCTGCATATCCTAATTTTTTATCCTGATTTTATCTAGGCTACGACCAATCACTTTCTTCATCACACCAATGCCGCTTTTATATTGGGGAGACTAGCTCTTTACTTAAAGATGCTAGGACGGTCCAGCACGTCCTTCGCACCTCTGTGATTCCCAAAGCTGGTGACTGTGTCCATATCACTCCCCTTCTTTCACTCACCACTTTTTACATAATGGCTAATAATTAATTCAATGCCACAGACCTGATCTTTCGCCACATCGAACATTTGACTATAATTCAAGATCCAGGTAATAGAAGGAAGCCCAATCTTGCTATAGGGAACATCATTACATATGTTCTAGAATACAAATGCAACCTTCAATATCCTGCTCCTTCCGACCTTCAGCCACCCTTCTACTCAAATAGTTCCTTCAATGTACTTCACAGTACGCTTCTCCACCTCGGGGATGAGGAAGCTCAGGGGGCTTTGGAGGAGGAGGCTCCCGCTCCTCATTCTTCACCTGTTCCTCTCCGCCCGTACTCTCAACTGGATCAATTAGTGGAGAGATTTGATCAGTGGGAGACCCACTTTGAGGCCTACATTGTTGCATAGGTGCAGCAACATACTGAGGACATCATCCGCATGCAGTACCAGCACGACCTGGACATGGCCTGGTTTGGATCTCAGTTTTCCATATTGACCAGTTACTTTTCACCACCACCTCCTCCGTTTGATGATCAGGGTCCCTCATTTCGTTAGTTTTTGTTTGTTATACTATTTATTCTTTCTTATGGTTTTTTTAGTTTCTGTTTTGTATAGATTGTTTTTCTTATGGTTATTTTAATTTCTGTTTTTTTAGTTTCCTCCTCCTTTTTGTGATGTCAAAAGGGGGATTAATATGTGTATCTTGTAATGTGATTCTCAAACTTAGTGATCTATTTTTTTTGTCACACTATTTTTATTAAACTGTTGAAAATACTTGAATTTTTTTTATTGTGTTTTCCATCATTAAAAAGGGGAAGATTGTTGTGAATCTGAGATTATGGATTAGACTTTTGATGATAGCAAACATTCATGTTTTTCTACGACTGCCTTGCACACTAACTTTTTAGGTCCACATGATCAAATGCAACTCAAGACTAGCTCAAGATTAGGTAGATTTAGTTTGAGTCAATCTGTAATGTTTTTCTTTTTCTTGAGTCAATTATAAAAGTGGATCCTAATGCTAAGTAACCTTGCACACACACACTTGAGGGATTTTCTGTGTTTTTCTGCTTTGAGTATATCAGAATGGATGATGTTAATATCGGCCAGGACGATTCCACTAAAAACAAAAACTCTAATTAGGGCATCCTGGTTAAGCAGTCATCATTAAGCACATTATCCAGGACGATCCTTATATCGGCTAGGACGATAGGCTCAAATAAGAAAGAATCAACTGCCATGATCAATTTAGGTATTCTTTATTTTAGTACATCGGCCAGGACGATATCAATATCAACCTGGACGATGTAACACAATTATGCCTAAATTAATCTGGTAATTATGGAAAGCAATTAAGGCTGATTGATAAAATCACATTGGCTGGGCCGATCGCAGGATTGGCCAAGACTATGTCCTGGACAAATTATATCGGCCAGCATTTATTTCGGGCGATGTTCAGGATGATTGTACTCGAATTTAAACAAATCGGCCAGGACAATATTGTAACATCCTGGACGATGTAGCCAATTTTCTTCTGATCATCCCAAATCGTCCCGACTGATTGAGCTTACTTTTTACTGATTGACCAGGATGATATTCCTATCATCCTGGATGATAAGATCGGTTCTTGAAAATTCTATTTACAGGACCCAAATTTTCTCATGCAAAGTGACCTTTAGCTGCTATCTTGACCTGAGAGAGCCAAGAGGAGAGGGAGAGAGAGGAACTTATGAGGGGGAGTTTTTGAGAGGGATTCACAAAGGTTACTCTAAGGACGGTTCCAAGGCGTCTTCTCCAGCCTTCATCCTTTGTCCTTGGGGGGTTCACGGGAGGTAAGCTTCAGCAATTGGCCGAGATTCTCTTCCTACTTCAGGAGGAAGCAAAAGGAGTTGGGTTCTCTTCCTACTTCTGGAGGAATCAAAAGGACTTGGGTTCTTTTCCTACTTTAGGAGGAAGAAAAAGGAGTTGGGTTCTCTGCCCGCTTCAGGAGGAAGTAAAAGGAGTTGGGTTCTCTGCCTCGCTAGGGTTGGCGGAAAGGAGTTTTTGTGAGGGCTTCTCTGCCTTACTGTGGGAGCAAAAGAAGATTTACTTTTATATTGCAATACTCGGAGGGTGCCTCCGAGGTGTGGACGTAGGTCGAGTTGACCGAACCACTATAAATCTAGTGTGATCTTTCTTTATTTTGATTTCTGCATTTATTTTTTCCCACTTTAATTTCTGTGATGATTTTAGTTTGTGATTGTGCTTTGATTGTAAGAATGTTTTTAAAATACCAATTCACTCCCCCTCTTGGTTAGCCTCGGGCTAATTCTTAAGGGCTTAACATGCCTAACAAACTTTCATGAAATATTTCTCAACTTTTTGGTGATGGAAGAGAACCTTAAATCCTTTCTCACCCTCCTTGTGATGACAAAAAACCATCAATCCCTTTTCACCCTCCTAGTGAAGGTAGATTATCCATGACCCTTTACCTTGAAGTTTTTCTCCCAAAAATAAATCCAAGAACTCACCAAGGCCAGTAGAGAAAGTAAGGTACAAGCTTTCCTGGATCAACCGTGCGAAAACCCTTCATAATCTTTATCCCTCACCTATTACCACACCTTCTGCCTCTCCAAACCCAAGAGCTCTCTCAATAATTTTACATCCGAGTTCCTTCAATAGTTAAATGTCTTACTAGAGACAAGTTTGAGTTGATTAAGTATAAGACTTCAAAAAATCCTTAGTTTTCAACTATGCTGTCACTATTTCTACAATACTATTTCATTTTGTATAGTATGATTAGTTCAAAATAATAGTTCATCTAGTACGATGACATAGTTATATAGATGAATGGTTCAATTTATGTGTACTTATCATATAGTATGACTGAAAGCTTGTACGGTAAAATTTATTCAATTTCATTTTGTTCGTGCAGGACGATTACCAGGATGATTGAAAATAAACTATGTCAATCATCCAATACGATTTACATTATACTATATAATTAGTCCAAACATTAAGGATTCATTTAGTACGATCATCATCGTACAATATGATTAGTTTAAAAAATTAAAGTTTTGACTAGTATGATATTCAAGATGATTAGATTTATCTCTATTAGTTATATAATACGATCTACATCATATAGCATGATTAGCTAAATTTATTAAACCATAATTTGATTGACTATTGATGAAGATTAAATTAAGTAATATTTTATATATCATACAGTACGATTAGTTCAAAACTCAAATTTCAAAGTACATACTTAAATCATCTCGAAGCTAGCATTTTCTGATGAGAATGAATTGTACACTACAATTAGGCTCGTACAGTATTATTAATTCATAAGTATTAATTATAAAATTAGATGTTAAATTAATTTTATTTATAATTGATTGTATAGTACGATCATAATCTTTTGATTTGATTAGTTTGAAAAGTTTTTAGCTAACTTTTCTCACTCCCCTGTGTGTGTAGAAGGTCACTAATATAGCATACACCCTTACATGGATAAACTCAAGAAATATAAAATAAATTAAATTAAAAATAAAGGCAATTTTAAATAACATCCTACTCTACCCAAACTTAAACTTTGATTATTCTTGAGCGATGTATGATGTACCTAAAATATTATGACACAAAGAATGAATAAAATACAATACATACGCTAGGAGAAATAAAATTTCAATAAATAATGTTTTTTTTTTGTTTAAAACTCTAAAAAATTGTGTAAAAGGTCCTTAAGAGGATCTCCAGCTCGCTGCTGCTCTGAAGAGCTACAAGAAAAGTAAATCTATGAGCTGGATTCACGATTATAAGGAAACCTAATAACAATTTAGATAACCAAAAAAAAAGGTTATAATTGTATCCATTCATCTTAGCCTTTCAAATAAAAGTGGGCTTACAAAGATAATGGAGACGGTTAAGGATAAATCTGTGAATTGGCAGATTTCAGATTCAACTCCTATAAAGACTGCAAATATTTCTGAATTATTTGTTAATGTTGAGGGAACAAAAGATGGTTGTTCTAAAATCATTTCTCCCATTTCTTCAATCAGTTTGAAGTTTAAAAAAACTGCCTTATTGAAGAATAAAAAATTTTTAGAACATGATTCTTCAAGTTCTAAACACAAGATGTACAAAGAACTACAAGATCTTGGACCGGTGAAAGTACTTCCTAGAAGAAAGATGGCTGATTATAAAGAGAAGAACGGTTTGAGAGGTTCTTCTTTCCTCTTATCTCACTGAAAATGCATAAAGTTTTTCTGGTGGATAACAACTTAGCAGAGATATACTTGAAGATGGAGATTATGAACATAAAGTTTGGCGATTTTATACCAAACTTTTGGAGTTTAATTTTAAATTGTTACATGGATAAACTCAAGAAATATAAAATAAATTAAATTAAAAATAAAGACAATTTTAAATAACATCCTACTCTACCCAAAGTTAAACTTTGATTATTCTTGAGCGATGTATGATGTACCTAAATATTATGACACAAAGAAAAAATAAAATACAATACATATGCTAGGAGAAATAAAATTTAAATAAATAATGTTTTTTTTTGGGTTAAAACTCTAAAAAATGGAGTAAAAGGTCCTTAAGAGGATCTCCAGCTTACTGTTGCTCAGAAGAGCTACAAGAAAAGTAAAAAAGGGTTCTATGAGCTGGATTCACGATTATAAGGAAACCTAATAACAATCTAGAGAACCAAAAATAAAGGTTATAATTGTATCCATTCATCTTAGCCTTTCCAATAAAATTGGGCTTACATACGAGAACAATTCTCCAAAAAACTAAAAAA
Organism: Dendrobium catenatum; assembly: GCF_001605985.2. Lineage (NCBI taxonomy): Eukaryota > Viridiplantae > Streptophyta > Magnoliopsida > Asparagales > Orchidaceae > Dendrobium > Dendrobium catenatum. The sequence continues at coordinate 353,446 of NW_021319761.1, read as the reverse complement.
TAGGCCTGCAAGGACATTTAAATCAACTATTAAAATTAATAGAGAAGAAATAAAATTAGAAAAAAAAATTAAGCAAAAAAAATAAAGTACAAAATATGAAATTGTTATCAATTGATAGAGCACACAACTACAACTACATCAAACCTTCTAGATATAACTATCACTACTAATAAGATAATAATGCCAAAACCAAGTCCAACTCTAGTTAGTTAAGGCCATACAAGACATAAAACAAAACAACGACCCTAGAAAATAGTTGTGAAGCAAGCTAAATAACCTCAAAAAAATAAAACCATAGAAAACCTCATGATGAAAATCTCAGTTCCACTTTAATCTAAGCCCAAAGAGAGTAATAGAAAAGATATACATGAAATCATGCAACCCAACCAATGTGGCAACACCTGGGCACTTCTAACAACAACTTTTAAACCAACAGAATAAACTATAAAATTGAGATTAAATCTTAGGCATGTAGTATATGTAATGCTAACTCCAGTCTACTCCAAAACCCTCACAATGATCTTGCACAAGAAAGTTCCCCTAGAGTATAGGGAAAAACATAGGACCAAAAACATAAGTAGCACACAATTACATGCCTTCACCTGAAAACCCATAATAAAGCTGAAGACACAATGATCCATCAAAACCTTAATCTTCGTAAGATGAAATGAGAAAATCACTAAGATAGAGCAAAAATACACCTAAAACATCACAGTCAGACTAACCCACCTGAAGACCTAGAAAATAAAAGTGATAGTTCATTAGGGATGTTAAGCCCTTGTGAAGTAGCCCAAAGTTAACCAAGAGAGGGGGTGAATTGGTATTGAAAATTTTCTCAATCAAAAACATAATTTTAAACCAAACCAAAATTCAACACAAGAAAGTCAAAGTGCAGAAATTAAATGAAAAAAAATAGTAAGAAAGAACACACCGAAATCTATTGTGGTTCAGTCAACTTGACCTATATCCACTCCTCGAAGCCTCTCCTTCGGGTATTGCATTAAACTCAGTGACTCTCCTTTTTCTCCCATAGTAAGGTGGAGAAGCATGTACAAACCTTCTTTCCACAAACCCTGATGAGGCAGAGAACCCAACTCCTTTTGCTTCCTCCTGAAGCAGGCAGAGAATCCAACTCCATTTATTTCCTCCTGAAGCGAGTAGAGAACCCAATTCCTTTTGCTTCCTCATGATGTAGGTAGAGAACCTCGATCAGTTGCTGAAGTAAACCTCTTTAGAACCTCCATGGAACTAGGGATGATGACTAGAGAAGATGATGCAGATCCTTGCTTGGAATAACCTTTGTGAAACCCCTCACAAACTCCCCCTCATAAGACCCTCTCTCTTCCCCTTTCTCTCCCTCTCCTTCTGACTCTCTCAAGTCATGACAATAGCAAAAGATGTAGTCTTGGGTAAACAAGAGCTTCAAATTTTCCCTTAATTGCAACAAACCGACATAATCATCCATAACAATATTCAGATCATCCTATATGATTAGTTTAAATTGTTGAGTTTTTTCTAGAATAATTATACAATCGTCTGTCTCCCTGAATGCATTTCTAGATGATGAAAAAGTAAACTAGTCCTCCTAAATAATTATACTATCACCCAAGACAATTAGTTCAAAATGACAAATATCATCCAGCACATCGCTTTGAATGTATGTTTGGACGATGAAAAAATCACTGATTATCCAGGATGATTTGGGATCATCTCGGCTGATTAATGCAAAAATAATACATATAATCCAAAATATTATTTTGGTCATCCAAGAATAAACTATGGTTTATTTAATTAATCGTATCTGATGATCCTGCAATCAACCTAGATGATATGATTGAGCAATCAAACATTAATTATTTTCCTTAATTACTAAACTAATTTAGACATAATTATAATGCATCATCCAGGATGATGTCCTGGATGATGTCCTAGATGATGTCTAAAAATAATACATGCCTAAATAAACCTGACGACTGATTCATTTTGATTTGAGCCTATCATCCCAGACGATGCTAATATCATCTAGGACGATTTATTTAATTGCAGCTTCCTTAACCAGGATGCCCTAATTAAGATTTTTATTTTTAATTGATCATCCAGGATGATTTTGGATCATCCCGAATGCTATAATCAAAAACAAAAAACTCTAAAATAGTCATAATTTTTCCCCTGAGTGTGTGTGTGCAAGGTTACATTGCATCAGGACCCATATTATTACAATAGACTCAAGAAAAGGTAAAACAAACTTAATGACAGTTGACATACTGACTTAGTCTTAACATATCTAATCTTGTGCTGGCTTGATTTGTAATTATCCTTGTGGACCTAAAATGTTAGTAGGCAAGGCTGGCATAAAAAAATAAAAGTGTTAGAAAAGTTTGTTATCATCAAAATTATAATTCCTGAATCCAGATTTGCAATAATCTCCTCCTTTTAATGATGGAAAATAATACAAACTAAATGAAACATAAATAGAAGTAAAATCGTACGACAAAACAACTCAAACACTACCCACTACTCTCCCTTTTGACATCACAAAAAGGAGGAGGAAACCAGAAAAGAAAAGTAGAACATAAGTCGATAAAAATGACAAGAAGAATGAAACTAATGTGTTTTTTTGGATCAAAGAACAAATAAGAAAAATTCTCCATATGATTGAATTAAAAATTTATAAGAATTAATGAGTTAACATCGACAAAATCTAAAAAAGGTAGAATAGTTAATCATGTTACCTCTAGCTCGGTCTTCTCTCAGGGCAAATCATCTTTTGAAAACATAATTCTAACTGAGAGAAATCAATTTGATAAGAAAAAGAGTTTCGTTTAAAACTTGGTTTCAGAAAAATATCTCATAAAATAATTATTGACCTCGTTTTTGTATGAGGTCACTTGGGCCAATCCTGACCCCAGATCAATTCAATCTCCAGACCAATCCAGACTCTAGGAGCCTTCTAGACTTTAGACCCTAGGATCTACTCTAGACCCTAAGACTCTTCTAGACTCCAGACCTTAAGATCAATTTAGATCTTAAGTCAATCCAGACCTTAATTCAATTTAAATTTCAATTAAATCCAGATCAAATTCAAAAAATTTAGACTCAAAGCCTAAATCCAAAAGTTTTTGTCCTAAAGGTCTTTTGCATTGAAATTTCAAACACTTTGAAACCCAATTAAATGACATCCGATTCAGAGTCTGTTAGTTGCATACTGATGGGACATGTCTCTGGAGGCGACCCTCCAAATTTGAGCCCATTCTGAGGTCTCTAACTTCAGAAACTTAATTAAAATCCATAGGCTGTAAAACCTTCAAATATTTACGGCCTATGCCACTGAACCTGCCATCCAGTAGATTCTGACCTTAGAGCCTTCACCGAAGCCTCTAGTCACTTCCAGACATTTAATCTTGATATGTTGATCAATAAACTGCATTTTTCTGGATCCATTTTAGCCCCTAGTCGTCATGAGCCCAAAATGACCAAAATACCCCTATGGGGGCTCAAATATTAATTTCTAACCAAATGAACTCCAAATTGGATGCAACCACCTCCAGCAAGTTTCAAATGTCGTTTTAAACCTGTCTTGCCCATTCCCAGCTCTTGAGTCAACTTGGTTGACCAAGTCAACAGAGTTGACCCAAGAAGACCCTTAAGGGTTCAAATTGGGATTTTTACCAAATTGACCCTTTCAAACCTCGAAACCACACCCAATAGACTCAAAATGTCATTTCAAATTAATTGAACCCATTTCCAGACCCTTGACCAACCTGATTGGTCAAATAACCCATAATTGATTCAAGGCCCATTAAAGGCCCAATAGGCATATTTGACCCAAATGGCCTATTCAATCCCTGAAACCACCTCTAATAGACTTCAAATATCATTTCAAACCTACCCAATCTAAACACACCCCTTGGGTCAACCTAGTTGACCCAGTCAACCTTGGTTGACTCAAATTCCTTTAAGGCCTTAATTGGTTATTTAAACCCATTTAATCCATTGAATCCATTTTAAGCTTCAAATCATCTCCTAACATGACCTAACCATGCTTTAGGATGTTGGCCAATCAAATCCAATTAGGGTTGACCAAGTCAACTGTAAGGTTGGGTTAAATCCATTCCAAGCCCCATATCAAATTCAAACCTCCATCCCTTCATTTGAATTTGGTTCTGATTCATTTTAATCAATCTTTGAGGCCACTTGGCTGCCACATAGACAGTTCACTTGGGTATTGAGCAGTCAACATTTGGTCAACAACTCTTTAAATGTCTAAATGGCTTGAACCCTCAAACTCCTAGTGGAATATTTCCTTAAGCTCTCCACATTCCAGCATTCAAAGCAATCCTCCTTGCCACCTTGCATGTCACATCAGCTACCTTGACCCATTGACTGGTCAAACAGTCAATGGAGGGTCAAAGTAGCCTCCAAATGGCTTAAATCCCTGATTAAACTTCATTAGCTCAAATCCCATTAACTCCAGCAGCTCTAATCATGTTCTAGAACTTTCCTAGACTCTATTACAGCCCTTTGATCTTGATCAAATAGCCCTCAAGGCTCCATGTGTCCATGAGGGGACCAAGGGAACTTTCCAACTAGCATGTCCTTCATGTCCTTTATCCCAGCTTTCCAACTGCCCCCTTGACACTTGGCAGCCATCAGGGAGTTCATCCAATTGATCCTAGCCGCTCCTTTGGCTAGAGGAGGATTGAATAGGGTAAAACCCTATATTGAGCCCCCATTGAGATCCCATCAATCTCTCTCCATCCCCAGCCTCTAAAACCTAATTCTCTGTTCCCTTGAGCTCCCCAGAGAATTTTCCACACTTCCTAAGTCGAATCCCGCCGGCTAAAGGCCTTTCCGGCAAGCTTCCCAGCGAACCTGGCTCAGGTCCGTCCAAGGAGTATTCCTCTCGATCCAGGCATTATAAGGACAAGGAGTCTTCTACAACATTGAACGTGGACAGTCAACAAGCTCAGAAAACCAAAGATCTTCCGAATCCACTGGTTGGATTGAGGTAAAAACCTAAACCTAGTTTAGGACACTTAGTTAAATTAGCTTTCTAATAAGTGCATTTAAAACATTAAAAAAATATCCCCATTTCTGCTCTTCACCTAGGTAATCTAAGTTTAAAATTTTAAGTCATTTGGTTCACTGTATCGAAAGAACGAGCCAAAAACCCCTTATAGGGCGTTCTTGAGGCTTCGTCCAGGCATCCCGATCTTGGACCGTTGATCACTCGATCAACGGTCAAGATCCAGTCTTTCCGTATATTGATACGACCGTGTATCCGTTTCGGCGCCTCGTATCTCGTCTGGCGCCATCTATGCCCTCAATTCAGACCGCGAGATCAAGATCTCGCCGTCTAATCCTCCTCCGCGAGATCAAGATCTCGCCGTCTAATCCTCCTCCGCGAGATCAGCCGCGTAATCTCATTTGGGCCGTTGATTGCGAGAGGTCTTCGATCCGACGGCTGTAACCACGTGCTGACGTGGTTAAGTGCCGCGGTTTTCGAAACCGTGTGGGCCTACTTGACTGCCGCCTCTGCGCTGGCCGAACCAGAGCACGCCACGTGGAGCCGCCGCCACCTGAGTTAATAAAAGGGTTTTATTTAATTTTAAAACTAATTAATTACCAGAAAACTTCAAAAAAATATTAAAAAATATTTATAAATCCAAAATTTTAATATTTGGTATCAAAATTTTTATAATCTCATAAATTTTAATTTAAAATTAATTTCAAATCAAAATTCTTAATATAGTTTTAGTTATTTTAAATAATTAACATTTGAATTTTTTTTTATATATACCATTTAATTAAATATTATATTAAATATTTTGAAAAATTAAAATTTATTTTAAAATAACCCTATAACCAGTGGACCTCTCAAATACTTAAAAATTATTTTAATAATATTTTAAAATTATTATATTTTAAAATCTATGTCTTTATATATAAGCTTATACATATAAATACATATATTTAAAAAAAAAATATTTTAAAATTATATATTTAAATATCTAATTTTGAGAGGCCCATTGAAATTTTAAACATAGGTTAAGCTTATGTGAACAGAAATAATGGGGGAGGATTAATGGGTAATTATACATCCAGCACCTTCCAAAGTTTACAACAGCTGGATGAAATATGATTGATTTCTTCCAATACATCACAACCCATTGGGCCAAAATAATCATCTGCAAGCTTCCTTCTGAATAGGAAAGCGCCTGAAGGCAGAGCGTTTGAGAACAGTCGCCATAAAAACACCTGTAATATAGCATCCAGCTTCAGTTTAAATACCCAACTGAATGGAATAACATCACCCAAATTTATATATTTGTCTTCCATAATTAAAGAAGAAATAGATTTTCCAGACAATTTAAATCTCAGTTCTATATTATCCACAGACAAACTGGGAGAAACCTGAATCTTACAGATAAGATCCATGAGATCAGCCCCAAAAAACTGACTGAGTTTCACCCGGTCCCAGCGGCCTTCAGAAATAAAGAAGTCCAGGGTAACATCTTCATCTTCAAAAATACCAACATACGTTGGCCATTTGATTAGAGACTTGTCCATAATCCAAATGTCCTTCAGCACATTAATTCTAGCCCCATCAGATACTCTCCATCTTACATGCTCCCTGAGTGCATTCCACCCTGCAAACAAAATCTTCCAAGTACCGAAATTCCTCCCATACAGCCGATGACTCCACCAATTGGTTCCATACTTAGCAATAAAATGTCTGTTTAACAGAGAATCAGGTTGATCGACCAGCTTCCAAGAAAATTTGGCTCTCATAGCATCCCTCCTAGCCACAGCTGAGTGAACATCCCAACCTCCATATTCCTTTATCTAATAACCTTCTCCCATGCCATGTAATGAAGCCCCTTCTTACCATCACATTTATTCCAAATAAAGTCTCTATAAATCTTCTCAAACTCCAATAATGTTTTCATCGGAATGAGAGAATGAGTCATGATAAAAACTGGAAGAGAAAGATAAACTTATTTAACTAAAACCAGTCTTCCTACAAACGAGACTAATACATTCCCCCAAGCATTAATTTTCTTACAGCATTTATCCAATAAGTCCTGAAAATCTGCCTTCCTTAATCGCCTCAAAGCCAATTTAATGCCCAAATACTCAAACTCATCAACTAACTTAAAACCCAAAAATTTGGAAACCTGCAACCTTCTTTTCCTGTCCACTGAATTACCACAAACCAAAGAAGATTTATGGTAATTAATATTCTGACCAGTCCACCTATAGTAATTCTCCAAGATCTTTTTAACTTTCTTCATGACATTCACTTTAGCTTCCAAAAACAGCAGAATATCATCTGCAAATAATAGATGAGAAATCCTCTGGGCATTAGCAGAAATAAAAATACCCACCTCAGTACCCCTACTACGAAAGGCATTGGTAAGTAGTTGGGAACAAAGTATAAACATAAAAGGAGACATTGGACATCCTTGACGAAAGCCACTCTTCCCTTCGATCCAACCAGAATTAAACCCATTAATCACAATAGAAAATCTTGGATCTATAATACATTTCATCACCAAATGAACAAATCTTGAAGGGAACCCCAATTCTATCAACATTCTCTCCAAAGTAGACCAACACATACTATCATCTACTTGCTCCATGTCCACTTTGATTGCTAAGAATCCATTACATGCTTTGCAAAATCTCAATTTGTTAAAAACTTCCTGAGCAAGAAGAAGATGATCTGAGATTGACCTACCCCTCACAAAAGCCGCTTGTTCTTTAGAAACAATCCTGGGCATAATCTCCACCATTCTGTTAAGCAAAACTTCAGCAACAATTTTATAAATTGAATTACAAAGACTAATGGGGCGGTAAGCCAAAGGAATACTGGGATTAGAAGATTTAAGAATAAGCACAACTAAGATGTCTTTCCATACCCTATTCATAGAACCAGTAAGGAAAAACTGCTGCACAGCCCGCACTACATCCACTTTAATGATTTTCCAAAAAGCTTTGAAAAAGGAATAGGTGATTCCATCAAATCCCAGAGCTCTGTTACTCCTCAGATTTAAAACAACTTCACTAATTTCAGCTTCATCCAGCTCCCTGTTCAACAAGATCTTATCACTGTCAAGCAAAGAAGCCCACGGCTTTGGCCACCCAGCAAAGCTACAGATTTTGGCTTTCCATTTCACCTGAAAAACCTCGTGAACACCTGCTCAATTATACCTGGATCATCCGTCATCTACCCGTTCGGATCCTTCACTTGAGAAATCCAGTTGACATTCCTCCTAAAATTGGCAAAAGAATGGAAGAATTTGGTATTTGCATCACTATTCTTAATCCACTTTGCTTTAGCTCTCTGTCTCCACCAAGTATTTAGATAATTCAGCACAACTTTTAGTTCTTTCACTTTAGCTTTAAGTAAGCACAGTTTATCCTCATTCAACCACCGAAGCCTTGATTCTTCTTCTTGCAAAACAAGAATTTCAGCTTTTAATTTATCTTTCTCCAAAGAAAAATTCTTTAATCTAGCCTTGCTCCAATAAAATAAGTCTTTCAAAGTCCTTTTACATTTTTTATTCAAAACCTCCATGTCATCCCCCAAGAATGGTCTCTTCCACCTACTGGATACAATATACTCAGCAGTCTTAAAGGAAAGCCAAGCATCTTCAAACTTTATACCACTTCTACCTTTACAAACCAATTCAAACATCTTAAGTACAATCGGACAATGGTCCAAAGCAACTCTAGCAAGATGTCTAACCAAGGTAATTTGGATTTTGTTGATGGCCAAGGAGTTAAGAATACACCTATCAAGCCTCTCCAAAATCCTTTCTCCACCACTTTTGTTATAACACCAAGTGTACCTGGGTCCAACAAATTCGACTTCATGATAGTCATTCTCATTCATAAACTTCAACATATCCAAAGAGCCTTGATTGTTTTTAAACCTTCTACCACCCTTCTTGTCCTCTTGAGCCAAAATGCAATTAAAATCCCCTTTAACAATAAAAGGAATATCTCTATTGGAAGCCTCTTGAAAAAACTCCCAAAGATACCTTCTCTTCATAGTCTCCTTACTAGCATAAACAGTAGAAATCATCCACACACCAATATTGAAAACATTGAGATCACCAATAACACATTAATCTAAAGTTTTCAAAATAGAAAAGGATGCTAAATCCGATCTCCAAAGTACCATAATACCACCAAAAAGCCCTTCAGAGGGAAGAATGAAGTAATCCCAACCAAGTCCCATCATCCTAACAAACAATCCCTTATCCATAGAAGAAATTTTAGTTTCAAGCAACCCAACAAAGAAAACTTTGTGGACTTTAATAATCTCCTTTAAATAGAGGAAGGCCTCCCTCTTTTTGGCCCCCCTACAATTCCAGAAAATAATGGATTCCAATAAAAAGGTCTGGGGGAAGAGCCCCCACCTTTTTTCTTTGAACCTCCATCCGCACTCCTAGCCTTGAACTATTTTTAGTAGGCCCCAAAGCTCTATGTTCTTTAGCAAGCTTTCGTTTCACTATTTCTTCACTAGAACCATCTTCTTCCTCTATCCTCCCAGCAAACAAACTCCCTTCACATCCCTTGACCTTCTCAGCATCAGCAGGTCTCCATGAAAAACGAGGAATTCCTTTACTGCCACCTCCTCCAGAAATGATTTTAATACAAGCACCCTCTATCCCATCCTCATCCACCCCTTCCAACACAGCAAATTTATTCAAACTAGCTTGAACAACAGGGAGATTAGCATTAGAAACCATATCTTCGATCTTAGAAGGAGCCTCAACCGAAACAGCAACCTCTATAGCAGAATTTATCAACCCGGCATACTCCCTTCCAGAAGCCATCTCTTCCTCTACACCAGGTGTGTCACCTTCTTCCAAGTGAGAATCTGCAACAATATCATTCACCTTTTCACAATTTCCATTACCTGTAATAGTTTTTCCATCCAAATCATCACGAGTTCCATCCATTTTCACCCACTATTTTTTTATTGAAATCTGTTTCTCCTTCTGGATAACCGGCCTTCTATTTAATTTCTTCTTAACCATGATCCAAGGACCATACGAGGGATCAGAATTCTCTTCCTGAACCTTTTCTACCTCCTTAGCTCCCTTAGATTCTCCAATATTCGTTTCCATTCCTGTATTCCAAGCAGCTTTTAATCTACACTCATATCTAAGGTGTCCCACCATTCCACATCCATAGTAAAGAGTCGAAATCTTCTCATACTAAAATCTTTGAAAGAATTTCCCAGAGATGCTCTCAACCCAAACCCCTAGAGGAAGACTCTAGTCTAGCCTGACTCTTACACAAACTCTGGCAAATTCTCTTTTCCCCTACTGAAACATATTACCATCCATCATCAAAGGTTTACCAATGGAAGAAGCAATTCGAGCCACATTCACTTAAACCCAACACTGCAAGGGCAGCTGAGGCATTCTGATCCAAATAGGGGAGGTTAAGCCTTTCAAAGACAGAGTTGAAAACTCTAAAGACCACTTTTCCATCCCCACAATAGAGCCATTGACAAACCAAGGCCCTCCTGATAAAACACCTTCCATCAACTCAATTGATTCAAAGGAGCACAAAAACCACCCCTTCCCCAATGTAGTAAAGTGAAAATTTTCATACATTTTCCACTGCCTCCGAACCTCCCAAGCAACGACATGAGAAGGAGCCTCCTTACCAAAAACCTTAATAACCAAAGAATTCCTGAGCTTCTGAGAATTCGCAACCTCCATTTCTTCAACCAACTTCAAAGACTTCCCATCTTCCTAGAATACCTTATCATCCTCATTGAAATCCAACCTGATATAGGGCTTTCTCCTCCACGGATTTCCATCCACCTCCGCCAAATCCTTCACAGGCATTCTATCATTCATTTTCTCCACCAACTTTGTACCTCCAGAATTCAAACTTGGAAAGAAATGAATATTTATGTTAACAGAATTATCAACATTCGCATTTATCCCATGGCCTAAACCAGATATTGCATTTGAATTACTAAACCAGTTAACATATATGTTCATTTCTGAAGAAGTCGCAGCCAAATCCACAAAATTAGAATATGAAATTTTACTTACAATCACCGGTGAACCAATTGCTTCTTCATTAGCAATCATCTTCCCCTTACCTTCAACAATCACAACTTTCTTGGACAAATCTAGACAACCCTCCTTGATAACCAACGGTCCAACAGGACGAGCACCAGCGCCTTCTCCAAAAAATTTCCGACTAACCCCACCCAAATCTTGATCACAAGAATCTAATTTAACAGACTTATCACCATTCAACCCTGTAGACGATCGACGACCATCCACCAAAGTCGACGATACAGATCCTTTTCCATTGGTAAATCCACTACCTGCCACCCCCACAGGAGGCCGGTGGCCATCCATCGCCACATGGGAATCCAATTCCGCGAATAACGGAACCGAACCCAAGAAAGAAAAATTAAAAAAAAAATGAAGTATTCTCTCTCTAGAAAACCAGAGCTTCTCTCTCTAGAACTCAAGTCTAGTTGTTAATTGAAGATAGATATTTGTTTAGAAAAGAAAATTATACCTCTAAAAGAGGTTAGAGGAAGGGAAACAATCAACAGTGTTTCTCCCTTTAACTAATTTAGAGATGTCAACCATTGACTACAAATTTTCAAAAATAAAAGTAAGATATAAAATATCATTTTAATTATGACCACAAAGAAAAAGAAGAAAAATTAAAATAACAGAAATAAAAAAAAAAAACATGAAAAATAATAGTAAGTAAAAAGTCAAATAAATATGAAACAAACAAAAGAGTAGAAAAAATAGCAACACAAAACATGAAATTCAGATTTAGTAAACATCAAGTTCATGCATTTTTGTTAATTACACCCAATTTGGCCCTTAAGATGCTGAAATTAACAAAAGTTAATGGTTTAGTAAAGATGTTAGACAGTTGATTCTAAATTGTCATATGATTTAACTCAATGTCTCCTTTGGTCACATGGTCTCTAAGAAAGTGATGCCTTATGTCAATGTATTTGGTCCTTGAAGGTTCGATAGGATTCTTAGAGATGTAGATGGCATAAGTATTATCATAAAAGATTTAAATTTTTCCTACAGGTTCTCCAAAATACAAAATTTGTTGCTTCAACTAAAGGACGGGCCACACAACTTCCTAAGACAATGTACTAAACTTTAGCAATGGAAAGTGCAACAGAGTTTTATTTTCTACTAGACTAGGAAACTAAAGACTTTTCTTTGAATTGATAAGTATTATAAGTGCTCTTTCTATCCACCCTACATCCTATAAAATCAGAATCAGAATATTCAATAATTGCAAACGAAGTGATGTGCCTAAGATACTACATTCTTAAGTTTTGGGTCCCTAAAAGATTTCTAAGAATTTTCTTAACTGCAGTCAGGTGGGATTCCTTACTATCAGCTTAAAATCTTGCACAAAGATAAATACTAAACACTATATAAGGTCAGCTAGTAGTCAAGTAGAGCAATGATCTAATCATTTCTCTGTACTTCTTTTAATTAATCAATTTTCCATTTGAGTCCTTATCAAACTGAACATTTGAAATCATGGGAGAATTTATTGGCTTGGCTTTATATATTTCATATTTATTCAAGATGTCGTTAATGTGCTTTGATTGATTTAGAAAGGTTTCATCATCCAATTATCTTATGGTAAACCCAAAAAAATAGGACAACTCATCCATCATACTCATCTTAAACTCCTTACACATTATTTTAGAAAAATCATCACATAGTCTTTTATTAGATGATCCAAAAAGTATATCATCAACATAGATCTAAATAATAAGTAACTCATCTCTTACTTTCCTTAATAAAAGGGTGATGTCTATGCTCCCCTTAACAAACTCCCTCTCTAATACGAATGTGCTAAGCCTCTCGTACCAAGCTTTGGGTGCAAGTTTTAATCCATACAATCCTTTTTAATTTTTTAAACATGATTTGAAAATTGGGAACTCTCAAAACCTAGGAGTTGCTCTATAAACACATCCTCTTTTATTATCCCATTTAATAAGGCACTCTTGACGTCCATTTAAAAAAGCTTAAATCACTTATAATATGTAAAGGCTAGTGGCACTCTAATGGTTTCAAATCTAACTATAGGAGTGAAGGTCTCCTCAAAATAATCCCTTCGATTTGGTTATACCCCTTACCCACCAATCTCTCCTTATTCCTTACCATCACACCAGAATAATTCAACTTATTCTTAAAGACCCATTTGGTTCCTACTACACTTTATCCCTTTGGTATTTTTATAATCTCCCAAACATCATTTCTAACAAATTATTTTAATTACTCTTGCATGGATAAGATCCGAAACTCATTAGACAAGGCTTGATTTATGTTGATAGGTTCCGTCATTGAGATAAAGATAGAGTGGTTCAATTTCTTCCTAAGTTCATGCCCAGATCTAACACCTTCATAATAGTCTCCTAAAATCAGTTCTTTAGGATGACTCAAAGAATATCTCTAATCCCTAGGCAAAGTGTGTATAGGTTCTACCCTTTCCTCTAGATTCATGTTTTCTACTCTTTGGGTAATCTAACCTACTCCTTCAGTGTTTTGGGGCTCTACGCTCTTCTCCAAATTTTTAACTCCATGGATAATCCCTCAGACTCTATATTCATACTCAACTCTAGACTTCTTAGGATCACATTTATCAAACACTACATGAGTAGTTTCATTCACCTCTAATGTCCTTTATTAAACACCCTAAAAGATTTCTCCACACTCGAATATCCTAAAAACACTCCTTCATCAGGTTTTGGGTCAAATTTTCTTAAGAGTGACTTCTCGTTATTAAGAATGAATACCTTACAGCCAAAGACATGAAGGTGGGAAAGGTTGGGTGTCCTACCCTTAAGAATCTCATAGGGTTTCTTATCTTATTTGGCTCTAACATTTACCCTATTCAACACATAATAAGCTGTGTTTATCGCTTCAGCTGAAAAGTTTTTTGGAATTAAATACTCAGTAAGCATGGCTCTAGCGACCTTAACTAAGGTTCTTTTCTTCTTTTCTGCTATCCCATTCTGCTGAGGGGTCCTTGGAGCTGAGAAGTTTTGGCTAATCCCTTTATCCTCATAAAAGTCTCCAAATTCTCATTTTCAAACTCTCCCCCATGGTCACTGTGTATGGTCAAGATTTCATAACCTAGCATTTTTTTGAACCCAAGTGGAGAAGGATCTAAACTCATCAAAAGACTCACCCTTATGTGACAAAAAATTAATCCAAGTAAACATTAAGTAATCATTAATAATCAAAAAACCATAGAATTTACCCTCTAAACTGGCAGTGCTAATGGGTCCAAACAAATCCTTGTGAAGGACTTCTAAAGGTCCAAAGGTGTTAATGTCCTTAATGGACTGAAAAAAGGATTAGACTTACTTATCTAGTTGGCAGGCATCACACAGGTGGTCTTTGGTGAATTTAAGCTTGGGGACACCTCAAACTAGGTCTTTTTAGGTTACTCTTCTAAGGGTTTTCAATTGGCACGATATAACCTCCTGTGCCACAACTATGACTCATCAACGATAGTTTTTAAGCAAAATGAAGTAGCACCTTCAATGTTAATTAAATCAAGCATGTAAATGTTATTGATATGCTTTCCCTTTAAAAAACTATTATTATTCAAGCTAATAATGCATGTATTTGCCAAAAAAGTTATGATGAAGCCCTTATCTCACAGCTGACTGATGCTTAGCAATTTGTATTTCAGTCCATCTACAAGCAAAATATTTTCAATCAAAATGTTATGGAGTTTCTGATTATACCTACACCCATCACTTTCGTAATGGTGTCATCTCCAAGTGTGACCTAGCCTCCAACCATGGCCTCTAGTGAAATGAATTGTTCAACATCTCTAGTCATATGTCATGAGCATCCACTGTCCATGTACCACATGCTCTCATGAGATATTTGTTGAGAGCACACCTATATAATTATCAAATATTAGATTTAGAATACCAAACAAGTTTGGGTCCCTTCTTATGAAAAGAAGAATGCAATTTATGTATGTTCTATTATAAATCATGTAATTTGGGTCTCCACACCCAAAGTGTACTATGGTGACTAGTACAAGTGTGTAAAATGTATCCTAGCATGCCACATGAAAAACATCTAATACCAAGAAAATGATTTACTAATATACTCATGTTACAACGCCTCTTCTTATGTTTCAAAACTTTTGGCTTTGGGTTAGGACTGAAAAACTTTTCAAGTGTGGGTATATTCCTATTTATCTCAGGCGTATTCAATTTAGCTTTAAACCTCGAGTTAGCGCTTTCTAAAATGGCATTATCAACTCTCAAATAGTGCTCCCTATGCTCATATTCATCAATATATATTTAAAAATTAATTTAAAGTGTAGTGTGGGATGCTTTCAATGAATCATGCTTAATGACCAACTCAGAATGCTTTTTTTTTAACTCATCAAGTACTGACATGTAATTGCTATGAATTATAGAGCTATCTTTAAGTAAAACTTCATGCTCTTTTTGTAAATTTAAAAACTCTAAATTAAAACTAGCATGTGATTTCTTATGTTTCCTATATAATGTATGAATTTATTCAGAAACTTCAATTAATTTACTATAGGTTGGTTTGCATACCTCTTTTTAGTCAGACTAACCAAGATGATCGTCCGCCATCAAACAAAGGTTTGTTATCTCCTCTTCAGCTTCAGTCTCAGAAGAGTCAGATGTAGAATCCCCTAGAATGTATTTTGGATAAGAAAAAGAGGTCCATTCAAAACTTGGTTTAAAAAAATATCTCATAGAATAATATATCAGAGTAATTAGTCATAATCATGAAATTTGAAATTAAGCCTTTGAAAATATCAAGTGACACATGAATTCTTCTAAGATTTAAAGATTTGAAATAGAAGAAAGCTTGCTTTTTGTGGGCTCATTTTATACCTCTTGACAATTGATTGGCACACTTTGCGTATCTTTTGATTTTCGATACACTTTGTGTATCTTTCAATTTTTTGATGGTCATTGCACATCTTTTTAGTTTTTCTTCTTTTTGGGCTCATTTTATGCCCTTGACATTTTTTTTGCAAGCTAGATCCCTTTCTAAACTTTTAAATACTCTCAATGGCGAGAATATCTTCTAGATGTTAGATAAAAAAAACTCACTCTCTAATATAAGGAAGAATAAAAAACAAAATAGAAATAAATTCATATGATAAATGCAACGACAAGATTACGAAAGTTTGAAACTAATTTAAAGACTTTGATCATTATATATATAAGATAGATTACTATAAAAAATGATCTCAACCGCAACTCAATCGCAAAGTCTAGTTGTTAATTGGAGATAGACTTTTGTTTAGAAAAGAAAATTATACCGCTAAAGAGGTTAGAGGAAGGGAAATAATCAATAGTGTTTCTCCCTTTAACTGATTTAGAGATGTCAACCATTGACTACAAATTTTCAAAAATTAAAAAAAGATAAAAAATATTATTTCAGTAGTAACTGCAAAGAAAAAGAAGAAAAACTAAAACATAAGAAATAAAAAAAAAATATGAAAAATAATAGTAAGTAAAAAGTGAAATAAATCCGAAAAAAACAAAAGAATAGAAAAAATAGCAACACAAAACAAGAAATTCAGATTTAGTAAACATCAAGTTCATGCATTTATGTCAATTACACCCAATCTGGTCCTTAAGATGTTGAAATTAGCAAAAGCTAATGGTTTAGTAAAGATGTCAGCCAGTTGATTCTCAATTGTCATATTGTGTAACACAATGTCTCCTTTGGTCACATGGTATCTAATAAAATGATGCCTTATGTCAATGTATTTGGTCCTTGAAGGTTGGATAGGATTCTTAGAGATTCAGATGACATAAGTGTTATCACAAAGGATTTAAATTATGCCTATAAGTAATCCTAAATCTAGAATTTATTGCTTCAATTGAAGGACTTGGGCTGCATAACTTCCTAAGGCAATGTACTCAGCTTCAGCAATGAAAAGTGAAATAGAGTTTTGTTTTCTACTAGACTAGAAGACTAAGGACTTTCCTATGAATTGATAAGTACTAGAAGTTCTCTTTCTATCCACCCTACATCCTGTAAAATCAGAATTAGAATAACCAATAATCACAAATGAAGTGTTGTGCCTAAGATACCACATTCTTAAGTTTTGGGTCTTTAAAAGATTTTTAAGAATTCTCTTAACTACGGTTAGGAGGGATTCTTTAGGATCAGCTCAAAATCTAGCACAAAGATACACTAAATACTATATAAGGTCAGCTAGCAGTCAAGTAGAGCAATGATCCAATCATTACCCTATACTTCTTTTAACCAATCGATTTTCCATTTGAATCCTTATCAAACTAAACATTTGAAATCATGGTAGTATTTATTGGCTTGGCTTTATATATTTCATATTTCTTCAAGATTTCCTTAATTTACTTTGTTTGAATTAGAAAGGTTCCATCATCCAATTATCTTATGCTAAACCCAAAAAATAGGACAACTCTCCCATTATACTCATCTGAAACTCCTTACACATTATTTTAGAAAAATCATCATATAGTCTTTTATTAGCTGATCCAAAAAGTATATCATCAACATAGATCTGAAAAAAGAGTAACTAATCTCCTTTTTTCCTCAAAAAAAGGGTGGTGTCTATCCTCCCCTTAACAAACTCCCTCTCTAGTAATAATGTACTAAGCCTCTCATACCAAGCTTTGTGTGCCAATTTTAATCCATAGAATGCCTTTTTAATTTTGTAAACAAGATTTGGAAATTAGGAACTCTCAAAACCTAGGAGTTGCTCTACAAACACATCCTCTTTTATTACCCCATTTATTAATGCACTCTTGAAAAGGCTTGTAGCACTCTAATGATTTTCAATCTCGCTACAAGAGCAAAGGTCTCCTCAAAATTAATCCCTTCGATTTGGTTGTACCACTTAGCCACCAATCCCGTCTTATTCCTAACCACCACACCAGAATAATTCAACTTATTATTAAAGACCCATTTGGTTCCTACTATACTTTATCCCTTTGGTCTTTCTATTAGCTCCCAAACATCATTCCTAAATTTTTTTTTTAATTGCTCTTGCATGGCTAAGATCAAAAACTCATCAGACAAGGCTTGATTGATGTTGATAGGTTCAGGCATTGAGATAAAGATAGAGTGATTCACTTCCTTTCTAATTCCATGCCTAGATCTAAAACCTTCATAAGGGTCTCCTAAAATTAGTTCTTTAGGATGACTCAAAGAATATCTCTAATCCATAGGCAAAGTGTGTGTAGGTTCTACCCTTTCCTCTAGATTCATGTTTTCTACTCCTTGGGTAATCTAACCTACTCCTTCAATTTTTTGGGGCTCTACACTCTCTCTAAATTTTTAACTCCTTGGGTAATCTCTCCAACTCCATCTTCATCCTCAACTCTAGACTTCTTAGGATCAGATTCATTAAACACTACATGAATAGTCTCCTCCACCACCAATATCCTTTTATTAAACACCCTAAAGGATTTCCCCACACTTGAATATCCTAAAAACACTCCTTCATCAGATTTTGGGTCAATTTTTCCTAAATATGATTTCTCATTATTAAGAATGAAAATCTTACAGCCAAAGACATGAACATGGGAAAGGTTGGGTGTCCTATCCTTAAGAATCTCATAGGGTTTCTTATCTAGTTTGGCTCTAAAATTTACTCTATTCAACACATAATAAGCTGTGTTTACCACTTCAACCCAAAAGTATTTGGAATTGAATATTATCATGGCTCTAGCAATCTTAACTAAGGTCCTATTTTTCCTTTCAGCAATCCCATTCTGCTAAGGGATCCTAAGAGCTAAGAAGTTGTGGCTAATCCCTTTATCCTCATAAAAGTCTCCAAATCTCTCATTTTTAAACTCTCCCCCATGGTTACTATGTATGGTCAAGATTTCACAACCTAGCTTTCTGAACCCAAGTGGAGAAGGATCTAAACTCAGAAAAATACTCACTTTTATGTGATAAAAATTTAATCCAAGTAAACATTAAGTAATCATCAACAATCATAAAACCATAAAATTTACCCTCTAAACTAGCAGTACTAATGGGTCCAAACAAATCCTTGTGAAGGACTTCTAAAGGTCTAAAGGTGCTAATATCCTTAATGGAATGAAAAGAGGATTAGACTTGCTTATCTAGTTGACAGGCATCACACAGGTGATCTTTGGTGAACTTAAGCTTGGGGACACCTCTAACTAGGTCTTTTTGGGTTACTCTTCTAAGGGTTTTCATATTGGCATGACATAACCTCCTGTGGCACAACTATGACTCATCAATGATTATTTTTAAGCAAAATGAAGCAACACATTCTATGTTAATTAAATCAAGCATGTAAATGTTATTTGCATGCTTTCCCTATAAAACATTATCGTTATTCAAGCTAATAATGCATGTATTTGCCAAAAAAATTATAACGAAGCCCTTTATCGCACAGTTTACAGATGCTTAGCAATTTGTATTTCAGTCTATCTACAAGCAAAATATTTTTAATCAAAAGGTTCTTAGAGTTTTTTATTATACCTACGCCCACCAGTTTCCTAGTGGTGTTGTCTCCAAGAGAGACCTAGCCTCTTGCCATGGCCTCTAGTGAAACAAATTGATTGACATCTCCAATCATGTGTCATGAGCATCCACTGTCCAGGTAACACATTCTCTCATGAGTCTTTGGTGAGAGCTCACCTACACAATTTTCAAATATTAGATTTAAGATCCTAAATAAGTTTGGGTCCCTTCTTATAAAAAGAGGAATGCAATGCATGTGTGTTCTACTGTAAATAATGAAATTTGGGTCTCCACACATAATGTGTACTATGGTGAATAGTACAAGTGTGTGAAATATGTCCTAGGATACCACATGAAAAATATCTAACACCAAGAAAAGGATTTACTAATCTACTCAGGTTATAGTGCCTCTTCCCATGTTTCAGAACTTTTGGATTTGGGTCAGGATTGAAAAACTTTTCAAGTGTGGGTATGTTCCTATTTATCTCAAGGGCATTCAATTCAGCTCTAAATCTCGAGTTAGTTCTTTCTAAAATGGCATTATCAACTCTCAAATAGTGCTCCATATTCTTAGATTCATCAATATATATTTTCAAATTAGTTTAAAGTGTAGCGTAGGATGCTTTTAATGAATCATGCTCAATGTCCAACTCAGAAGGCTTTTAATTTAACTCATTAAGTACTGACATATAATTGCTATCAATTATAGAATAATCATTAAGTAAAATTGCATGCTCCTTTTACAAATTTAAAAACTTTAATTTCAAACTAGCATGTGATTTCTTAAGTTTCCTATATGATGCATGAATTTTTTTAGAAACTTTAAGTAATTGACTATATGTTAGTTTGCATACTTCTTCTTAGTCAGACTGACCAAGAAGATGTTACAAATCTGAGATTATGGATTAGACTTTTGGTGATAGCAAATATTCATGTTTTTTCTATGACTGCTTTGCCAACTAATTTTTTAGGATCACACAATCGAATACAACTCAAGCCAGCTGAAGATCGGGTAGATTTAGGTTGAGTCTAGTCTATATTTTTTCCTTTCTTGAGTCAACTGTAAAAGTGGTTCATGATACTAAGTAACCTTGCACACACACACTTAAGGGGTTTTCTAAGTTTTTCTATTTTGAATACATCGGCCTGGACAATGTTCCTATCAGCCAGGATGATTCAACTAAAAATAAAAACCCTAATTAGGGCATCCTAATTAAGCAGCTATCATTAAGCAAATTATCCTGTATGATACTTGTATCAGGCAGGAAGATAGGCGCAAATCAGAAAGAATCAGTCGCCATGATCAATTTGGATATTCTTTATTTTAAATTATCGGCCCGGACGATCTCTATATCGGCCTGGCCGATATAGCACAATTATGCCTAAATTAATCTTGTAATTATGGAAGGCAATTAAGGTTGATTGATATGATCACATCAGTCGGGCTGATCACGGAATCAGCCAGGATGATGGACTGGACGATTGACATCGACCAGAGTCTATTCAGGGCGATGTTTAGGATGCTTGCACTCGAATTTGAACTTATCATCCACGACAATATTGTATCAGTCTGGATGATATAACTAATTTTTCTTCTAATCATCCTGATTCATCCCGGCTGATTGAGCTTATTAGTGTACTGATCGGCCAGGACGATATTCCTATCGTCCTGGATGATAATGTCGGTTCTTGAAATTCTATTTAAAGGACCCCAAATTTTCTCATGCAAAAAGACCTTGAGTGCTGCTGTCTTGACCTGAGAGAGCCTTAGGAGAGAGGGAGGGAGAGAGAGAGAGAGAGAGAGAGAGAGAGAGAGAGAGAGAGAGAGAGTAGGGGGAGTTTATGAGAAGGTTCATAAAGGTTGCTCCAAGAAGGTTCCAATCATAATCTCTGTTCTTCTTCCTTCATCCATGGGAGGTTCTTGGGAGGTCTATTCAAGCAAAGGTCTTGGTTCTCTGCCGTGCAGGGGAAGCAAAAAGTTTTGGTTTCTGTGCCGCACCGGGGTTGGTGAAAAGGAGTCTATTGTAAAGGCTTCTCCGCCTAGCTATGGGAGCTAAAGGAGAGACACTTAGTTAGTGCAATACTCAGAGGGAGCCTCTGAGGAGTGGACGTAGGTCAAGGATTGATCGAACCACTATAAATCTGATGTAATCTTTCTTTGTTTTGCTTCCGCGTTTATTTATCTTTCATACTTTGATTTCTATGTTGATTTGGTTTTAAGTTTTGTTGTGCTTTACATGGAGAAATTTTTGTAAATACCAATTCATCCCCCCCTCTTGGTTAGCCTCGGGCTAGTTCTTAAGGGCTTAATATCCCTAACGAACTTTCAGATGATTGCTCGCCATCAAAAAAAGGTTTATTATCTCCTCTTTAGCTTTAGTATTAGAGGAGTCAGTTGTAGAATTTACCTAGAATGTCTTTTGGAACTAATTCTTATCCTAAATTAAGTTGGGTTTTTCCTCTCCCTCCTCCTTGCTTGGGTGAGCCTTAAGCATAGGACAATCAGCTCTTACATGTCTTGGTTTTCTGTATTCAAAACAAATCATATAAGAAGAACTTTTATAATTTTTGCTAACCTTACCTTTGTTCCATTTCTGATGGTGCTGGTGATTCTTCGTTAGAAAGCTTTTAAATTGCCTAGTGATTAAGACAACATCATCACTTTCAGACTCAAAATTAGTATTCGTATCATTAGCTTTCAATGCAATAATTTTCTCCTTCTTTTTCTCACATGCATCAAGTTATCTTTGGTTCACCCCTTGCTCGTAAGCAATGAGTGATCAAAGTAAGTTATCAATTGAATAAGTATTCAAATCCATAGATTCAGTAATAACAATTATCTTAGTATCAAATGAAGAAGGCAAGCATCTCAAAATTTTATTTACTTTTTTATAGTTAGTTAGCTCTCTTCCTAAGACATGCAATGAGGTGATAATTTGAGTAAACCTAGTATACATTTCAAAAATTGATTCAGTAGGTTTCATACGAAAAAGTTCATTATCATGCAATAAAATATTCAATCTAGATTACTTAAATTTATTTATTCCTTCATAAGTATTACACAATATTTCCCAAATTTCTTTACCAGTAGTATAAGTTGAAACAAGCATATAATCTTCAGATTTCAAAGCATAAAAAAAATAATTCAACCATTTTGTTTTAAGTTGTGCTAAATCCCTATCATCAAAAGTCCATTCAGTAAAAGGAAGTTCAATTTTAATGCAATTAATTTCATGAGTTGTTGGTGAATATCCATTCTTAACAAGCATCCACATGCTATATTCAATCAATTGTAAAAAGGTAGCCATGCGAGTTTTCCAAAAATCAAAAAGAATATTATCAAACAAAGATGGTTAGGTAATAGAATAATCTTCTGCAGTATTATGATTACCAAAGTTAGCCATTAATCAAAATTAAAAAGTTTTCAAAAGCTCATTTTTATAAATCTCGCTCTGATACCACTTGATAGTTCGCTAGGGATGTTAATCCCTTGTGAATTAGCCCAAAGCAAACGAAGAGGGGGGGGGGGTGAATTGGTATTTAAAACTTTCTCAATCAAAAACACAGTCTTAAACCAAACCAAAATTCTCAACAAGAAAATCGAAGTGCAACATTTAAATGCAAAAAAATAGTAAGAAATAACACAGAAATTTATAGTGGTTTGGTCAACTTGACCTACATCCACTCCCCGGAGCCTCTCCTCAAAGTATTGCACTAAACTCAGTGACTCTCCTTTTGCTCCCATAATAAGGCAGAGAAACTTGTACAAACTATTGCAAATTCAATTTCATGGACTATGTTTTGATGATTGGCAAACACTCTTGCTTTTCTTCAACTGCCTATTACTACTGACATTTTCAGGATTCAAAGATCGGAAAAAAATCAGAATCAGCTCAAGACTGGGTAGATTAGGGTTGAGTCAGTTTGTAATTTTTTTTCTTTCTTGAGTCAATTGTAATTGTTTGAAGTGACTGATGTTAAGTAACCCTACACACACACACTTGAGAGATTTAGAACTTGTGTTTTTTCTCACATCGGCCCGGACGATATTTATATCATCCTAGACGATCGAGTTCAAAACAGAAGATCTAATCAAGATTTCTTAGTTAAGGCAGCTGTAATTAACTGATCGGCCTGGATGATACCTGTGTCGGCCAGGACGATGTGCTCAATATAGAAAGAAATTGCCGCCATGATCAATTTAGATATTCTTTATTTTTGGAAATCGGTCAGGACAATTATTTGATCGGCCTAGACGATATTGTATAATTATGCCTAAATTGATCCGACAATCATGGGAGTAATTAAGGATGATTGATACGATCACATCGTCCTGGACAATCCATTCAAAAACCCTTGGTTGCTTCTGGCCGATTTGGATCGGACAGCTCTAATTCAGGGCGATGCTCTTGACGATTTTCCTCTAATTTGAATTGACCGGCCAGGATGATCATGAGATCATTCGGGATGATCATGAGATCATTCGGGATGATCAAGTAAATTTTCAATCGTCCAGTTTGCATTCAAGGTGATGCTCTGGCCGATCCTATGAGATTTGTACTGATCGGCAAAGACGATTTCCATATCGTCCTGGACGATAAAGTCAGCAACTTGAAATTAATGAGCTCCTTTGAAGCTCTTCTATTTAAGAGCTCTTGTTCAATATTTTTGAACATCCTTGGCTGCTGTCTTGACCTGAGAAAATCTAAAGGAGAGAGAGAGAAAGGGAGAGAGAGAGAGATGATCTTGTGAGGGGGAGCTTGTAAGGAGATTCACAAGGGTTGCTCCAAGCATTATTTTCGCTTCTTCTTTCCTAGAGTATCTTATCCTTGGAAGGGTTGGGAGAGGTAAGTTTCAGTAAGTGATCGTGGTTCTTTGCCTGCTTTAGGAGGAAGCAAAAGGAGTTTGGTTCTCTGCCTTGTCAGATGTGGCAAAAGGAGGTGTTTTTGTGAGGGCTTCTCCGCCTAACTATGGGGGCTAAAAGAGAGTCATGTTGGAAGTGCAATACTCGGAGGGCGCCTCCGGGGAGTGGACGTAGGTCAAGTTGACCGAACCACTATAAACCCTTGTGTTCTTTTTACTGCTTCCGCACTTTAATTTTTCGCATTTATTTTTCCATGGTGATTTTGGTTTATGATAATCATTCTTTTGTTTTAAAGAATTTTAAAATACTAATTCACCCCCCCTCTTGGTTAGCCTCGGGACAAGTTCATAGGGCTTAACATCCCTAACGAACTTTCAAGTGGTATTAGAGTGGGACTCATAAAAACTAAGTTTGAAAACTTTTTAAATTTTGATCCATGGCTAACTTTGGGAATCGTAATACACTTGAAGGGTATTCTATTACCCGACCACCTTTCTTTGATAATATCCCATTTGATTTTTAGAAAACTTGCATGTCTACATTTTTACAATCTACTGATTATCGCATGTGGATGCTTGTTAAGAATGGTTACACAACTCCAATTTATAAACTTAACGGCATTACTGTTCCACTTCCTTTTACTGAATGGACTTTAGATGACAGGGATTTGGCTCAATTAAATGTAAAATTTATTTATTATTTTTTCTGCGCTTTAAAATTAGAAAACTACATGTGTGCTTCCACTCGCAAAACTAGTCAAGAAATTTGGGATAAATAGCGTATCACTTATGAAGGCACTAATGAAGTTAAGCAATCCCGTTTGAATATTCTCTTGCATGACTACAAACTTTTTTGTATGAAACCTCATGAATCAATTTCTGAAATGTATACGAGATTTACTCAGATTGTTACTTCTTTGCATGCCTTAGGAAGAGAACTTTCAAACAATGAAAAAGTGAACAAGATTTTAAGATGCTTGCCTTCGTCTTTGATGCTAAAATCACTACAATCACTGAATCTAAAGATTTGGATACGTATTCAATTGACAACTTATTTGGCTAACTCATTGCTTACGAGCAAGGAGTGAATCAAAGAAATCTTGATGCATGTGAGAAAAGAAAGGAAAAAACAGTGGCACTGAAGGCACACAAATCGGACTCTGACTCTTTCCTTTCTGAAAGCGATGATTTTTCTTTAATCACAAGAAAATTCAAAAGCTTTCTAAGGAAGAAACAAAAGCATCATTGGAGAAAAGGTAAGTATAACAAATATTCTAAAGGATCGTCTGATGTGGTTTGTTATGAATGCAGGAAGCCAGGACATGTGAAAGCTGATTATCCTACACTTAAGACGCACACAAGCAAAGAAAAGAGTGAGGAGAAATCCAAATTCAGATAGGACAAAAAGAGACTTTAAAAATTATTTTGGGCAGATTCTGCATCAGACTCATCTGAGACGGAACCAGAAGATGAAACAACAAACTTGTGCTTGATGGCAGATGATAATCTTTATAGAGAAGAGGTATGTGAACTTTCATACGATCAAGTTCTTAAAGTTTCTGAAAAAATTCATGCATCATATAGGAAACTTAAGAAAACACAAGCTAGCTTGAAATTGGAATTTTTGAATTTACAAAAAGAGCATGAGGTTATTCTCAAAGATCATTCTACGATTGATTCAAGTCACATGACTCTACTTAATGAATTTGATGAGTTAAACAAAAAGCATTGTGAATTAATTGAAGAGCATGAGTCACTAAAAGTCTCACACATCTCACTTGAATCTGATTTTAAAAAATCTAAAGAGATGGAGAAAAATTTTAGGATTCATAATGATGCCTTAAAATTTACTAACTTGAGGATTCAAAATGAATTGGATACATTTAAGAAAACTAGGATGACACCAACACTTGATCAAAAGCAAAAACCTAGGAAGAGGCATTATAACTCAAATCATTTAAGAAATCCTTTTCCAGGTGTTAGATGTTTTTCATGTGGCATGCTAGGACACATCTCACACACTTACACTATTCATCATAGTACACGTTGGGTGTGGAGACCAAAGGTGCATGATTTACAACATACCACACATGCATTGCATTCTACTTTTCATAAGAAGGGACCCAAACTGTTTAGGTTCCTATATCTGACATTTGAAAATTTTGTAGGTGGGCTCTCACAAAAGGCCTCGTGAGAGTATGTGGTACTTGGATAGCGGATGCTCTCGACATATGATTGGTGATGCCAATCAATTTGTTTCGTTGGAGTCCAGAACTGGAAGCAAGATTACTCTTGGAGATAACACCACCAAGAAGGTGGTAGGCTCAGTTATAATTGGTAATTCCAAGAACTTTATGATTGAAATTGTTTTGCTTGTAGATGGATTAAAACACAACCTGCTCAACATCAGTCAACTTTGTTGCAAAGGCTTCATCGTGCAATTCTTTGCAAATTCATTCATTGTATGTTTAACTAACAATACTATTTTGCAGGGAAAACGGATCAACAATGTCTACATGCTTGATTTAAATAATATTGAATGTGATGCTTCATTTTTCTTAAAATCAGTTGTTGGTGATTCATGGTTGTAGCACCGGAGATTATGTCATGCAAGTATGAAAACCCTTAGGAAAGTGACCCAAAAAGACCTAGTTAGAGGTGTCTCCAAACTCAAATTTTTAAAAGACCACCTTTGTGATGCCTGCCAACTAGGAAAGCAAGTCCACTCCACTTTTTACCCCACTAAGGACATTAGCACATCTAAACCTTTAGAAGTCCTTCACATGGATTTGTTTGGACCCATTAACACTGCCAGCTTGGGAGGAAAAGTCTATGGTTTGGTGATTGTTGATGACTACCCAAGGTTCACTTGGACTAGATTTCTTTCACATAAACATGAGTCTTTTAAGGAGTTTAGAACATTTTCTACTTGGATTCAGAAAAAGCTTGGTTGTGAGATCTTGACCATCCATAGTGATCATGGGGGAGAGTTTGAGAATGAAATATTAGGAAATTTTTGTGAGGAAAAGGGGATTAGCCACAACTTCTCAGCTCCTAGGACCCCTCAGCAGAACGGGGTAGCTAATAAGAGAACCGGACCTTGGTGGAAGCCGCTAGAGCCATGCTTACTGAGTATTCACTTCCAAAATACTTTTGGGCTGAAGCGATTAACACAGCTTGTTATGTGTTGAATAGGGTGAATATTAGAGCCAAACTAAATAAGACACCCTATGAGATCCTTAAGGGTAGGACACCCAATCTTTCCCACATTCATGTATTTGGTTGTAAGGTTTTCATTCACAATAATTGAAAGTCTCACTTGGGCAAATTTGATCCTAAATCTGATGAAGGAGTGTTCTTGGGATATTCTAGTGTTGGGAAGTCTTTTAGGGTATTTAACAAGAGGACTTTGATGGTTTAAGAGACTACATTTGTAGTATTTAATGAGTCTGATCCTAAAAAGCCTAGAGTTGAGGATGATGATGAGGTTGGAGAGGTTACCACTAGAGTAGAAAATTTGGAGATGGGAGTAGGTCACCAAAATATTGAAGGAGTAGGAGATGTCACCCAAAGAGTAGAAAATATAGATTTGGAGGAAAGGGTTGGACCTTCTCACACCTTGCCTAAAGATTGGAGATACTCTACAAGTCACCGCAAGGATTTGATATTAGGAGACCCTTCTGATGGAGTTAGGACTAGACATGGACTTAGGAAGGAGGTTAACCATTCTGCCTTTATCTCAATGACTGAACCCACCAACAGAAACCAAGCCCTTACTGATGAGTTTTGGATTTTAGCCATGCTAGAGGAGTTGAATCAATTTGTTAGGAATGATGTTTGGGAGCTTGTAGAAAGACCAAAGGGACAAAGTGTAGTTGGAACAAAGTGGGTCTTTAATAATAAGGTAAATGATTCTGGAGTGGTGGTTAGGAATAAAGCAAGATTAGTGGCTAAGGGGTACAACAAAATAGAAGGGATAGACTTTGTGGAAACTTTTACTTCTGTAGCTAGATTGGAAGCCATTAGAGTGCTATTAACATTTTTTTGTTATAAAGGATTTAAGCTTTTTCAAATGAATGTTAAGAGTGCTTTTTTAAATGGGGAAATAAAAGAGGATGTGTTTGTAGAACAACCCCCAGGTTTTGACAGTTCCCAATTTCCAAATCATGTTTTTAAATTAAAAAAGGCTTTGTATGGTATAAAGCAGGCACCAAGAGCTTAGTATGAGAAGCTTAGCACCTTCTTACTAGAAAGGGAGTTTGTTAAAGGGAGCGTAGATACCACCCTTTTTCTTAGAAAAGTTGGAGATGATTTGCTCATTGTTCAGATTTATGTAGATGACATACTTTTTGGATCTTCTAATAAGAAACTTTGTGATGAGTTCTCTAAAACAATGAGTAGAGAATTTGAAATGAGTTTGATGGGAGAGTTGCCCTACTTTTTGGGGTTTTGTATAAAATAATTGGATGATGGAACCTTTCTTAATCAAACAAAATACATAAAGGATATTTTGAAGAAGTATGAGATGGATAAATCTAAGCTAATTAATACTTCCATGACTTCTAGTGTTCCATTGGATAAGGACCCAAGTGGTAAGTCTGTTCATCAAAAGAAGTATAGAGGCATGATTGGATCTTTACTTTACCTGATTGCGAGCCGACCTGATAGATGTTTAGT
This sequence comes from Dendrobium catenatum, assembly GCF_001605985.2. Taxonomy (NCBI): domain Eukaryota; kingdom Viridiplantae; phylum Streptophyta; class Magnoliopsida; order Asparagales; family Orchidaceae; genus Dendrobium; species Dendrobium catenatum. The sequence continues at coordinate 324,359 of NW_021319761.1, read as the reverse complement.
GTTTGCCTTTGTGCTAGATTTCAAGCTGACTCTAAGGAATCCCACCTAACTACAGTTAAGAGAATTTTTAGATACATTTTTGGGACCCAAAGCTTAGGGATTTGGTATCCTAGACACATCACTTCTTTTGAGATTATTAGTTTTTTAAACTCTGATTTTGCAAGATGCAAGGTGGATAGAAAAAGCACTTCATGAGTTTATTAATTCATAGGACAATCTTTGGTCTCATGGTATATCAGGAAGAAAAATTATGTTGCACTCTCCACTGCTGAAGCTAAGTACATTGCTCTTCGAAGTTGTGTGGCCAAAGTCTTTTGGTTGAAATAATAGGTATTGGATTTAGGATTACCTGTGGGCACCATCTCAATTTTTTGTGACAACACTAGTGCCATATGCATCTCTAAGAATCCTATCCAAAATTTAAGGACTAAGCACATTGACATTAGGTATGACTTCATTAGAGACCATGTGACTAAAGAAGATATTGAGTTACACCATGTGACAACTGAAAATCAACTGGCTGACATCTTTACTAAACCACTGGCCTTTGACACTTTAAGCTCATTAAGGACCAGATTGGGTGTGATTGACATAAATGCATGAAATTGATCTTTTATTTGCTTTTCTCTTTGCTCTTTGCTTTCTTTTCTTCTCTTTGTTTTACTCTTAGTTTTTTTTTTTGATTTGTTTTACTTTCTTTTGTTTATTTTTTTGTTTTCAAAATCTTCACTGAAATGATATCGTATGCCTTGTCCTTGCTTTTGAAAATTTGTAGACAATGTCTTACATCCCTTTATCTATTAGATGGTAAAAATATTTCATTGATCATGTCTCTTTCTCTAACCTATTTTAGCGGCATAGTTTTCTTTTCTAATAAAAAATCTAGTTCAAATTAATAAATTGTGTATGAAATTAAGATCTTTTCTAAAACTTGCTTAAGCAAATCTATCTTATATTTATAATGATTAAAGTCTTTTTCTCACATCAAGATTCCTCCTTACTCTTGTCTTTGGTTATTGATTCTGTTTTGTGAATAGTTCTTCTCTATGTTAGAGAGAGAGCCCCTATTCTCTAATATCTAGAAGATATACTCACAACTAAGAATCCTTTTAAAGGTTGTAAAAGAGAATGGAGTTTGCAAAAAAAAAAAAGGCCAATGATGCCAATAAAAGATGCATAATGACGCCAAATTGAAAAAAAAATATATCAAAAAGTAAAAGATGCGCAAAGCACCAATCAAGAGACAAGAGGCTTAAAATGAGCTCACTAAAATGCAAGCTCTTCTCTCTTATCTAATCCTTTAAAAACTTAGAAGTTTTCATGTATCAAAGTCTTGATTTCGATTGTGACAAATTTACTTTGGTTCATTATTCAATGAGATATTTTTTCTTAAACCAAGTGATGAAGGGATCCTTATCTCATACCCAATTGGTTATCTTTGAGTTCGGTCATTGATTTCAAAAGACGATTCTACCATAAAAGAAAGTTTGAGATAAGGGTAACCATGATCGGATATTCTACCATTCTTTGGATTGTATATGATGTTAACTCATTAACTCGCAAGTTTTTAAAAAATCAATCACATGGAATGCTACATCATATTCATGCCTTGGGTAAAAAAAAAAAGGTCTTTTAATTTGCTTTTTTTGTTCCCTCCTTTTTAAGATGTCAAAAGGGGGAGTAGTTTAGGATGTTTGCTTACACTTTAGATTCCATATTTTACACTGCTATTTTTAAAATAATTGTCGTAGTGTTTTGCCATCATCAAAAAGGGGGAGATTATTGCAAATTCAGTTTCATGGACTATCTTTTGATGATTGGCAAACACTCTTGCTTTTCTTCAACTGCCTGTTACTACTGACATTTTTAGGATTCAAAGATCGGACGAAAATTGGAATCAGCTCAAGACTAGGTAGATTAGGGTTGAGTCAGTCTGTAATTTTCTTTTTTCTTTCTTGAGTCAATTGTAATTATTTGAAGTGACTAATGTTAAGTAACCATACACACACACACTTGAGAGATTTAGAACTTGTGTTTTTACTCACATCGGCCCGGATGATATTTATATTATCCTGGACGATCGAGTTCAAAACAAAAGATCTAATCAGGATTTCTTAGTTAAGGCAGCTGTAATTAACTGATCTGCCTGGACGATACCTATATCAGCTAGGACGATATACTCAATACAGAAAGAAATTGCCGCCATGATCAATTTAGGTATTCTGTATTTTTAGAAATCGGCCAGGATGATTATTTGATCGGCCTGGACGATATTGTATAATTATGCCTAAATTGATCCGACATACATTGGTGTAATTAAGGATGATTGATAAAATTACATCGTCCTGGACGATCGCATGATTGGCCTGGACGATCAATTCAAAAACCCTTGGTTGCTCATAGCCGATTTGGATTGGACAACTCAAATTCAGGGCGATGCTCTGGATGATTTTACTCTGATTTGAACTGATCGGCCAGGATGATCGTGACATCGTCCAGGATGATCAAGCAAATTTTCAATCATCTAGTTTGCATTCAGGGTGATGCTCTGGTCGATCCTATGAGATTTGTACTGATCGGCCATGACGATTTCCATATCGTCCTGGATGATAAAGTCGGCAACTTGCAATTAATGAGCTCCTTTGAAGTTTTTCTATTTAAGAGCTCTTGTTCAACATTTTTGAACATCCTTGGCTGCTATCTTGACCTGGGAAAACCTAAAGGAGAGAGAGACAGAGGGGGAGAGAGAGAGAGAGGATCTTGTGAGGGGGAGCTTGTGAGGGGATTCGCAAGGGTAGCTCCAAGCATTGTTTCTACTTCTTCTTCCCAAGAGTCTCTTGTCCTTGGAAGGGTTGGGAGAGGTAAGTTTCATCAAGTGATCATGGCTCTCTGCCTGCTTTAGGAGGAAGCAAAAGGAGTTGGGTTCTCTGCCTCGCCGGGTGTGGCAAAAAGGAGGTGTTTTTGTGAGGGCTTCTCCGCCTAGCTGTGGGGGCTAAAGGAGAGTCATATTTGTAGTGCAATACTCGAAGGGCACCTCCGGGGAGTGGACATAGGTCGAGTTAAAGGAGTTGGGTTCTCTGCCTCGCCGGGTGTGGCAAAAAGGAGGTGTTTTTGTGAGGGCTTCTCCGCCTAGCTGTGGGGGCTAAAGGAGAGTCACGTTGGTAGTACAATACTCGGAGGGCTCCTTCGAGGAGTGGAAGTAGCTCAAGTTGTCTGAACCACTATAAACCCTTATATTATTTTTACTGCTTTCGCACTTTAATTTTTCGCATTATTTTTCAGTGGTGATTTTGGTTTATGTTAATCGTTCTTTTTTTTTTAAAGAATTTTAAAATACCAATTCACCCCCTCTTGGTTAGCCTTGAGACTAGTTCATTGGGCTAAACATCCCTAACAAATTTTCACAAACCTCCTTTCCACCAACCTCGTTGAGGCAGACAACCCAACTCCTTTTGCTTCCTCCTGAAACACGCAGAGAACCTAACTCCTTTTGCTTCCTCCTTAAGCAGGCAGAGAACCAAAATCTTTTTATTTCCTCCTAAAGTTGGAAGAGAATCTCGATCAATTGCTAAAGTAGACCTCTCTAGAAGCTCTACGGAATCAGGGATGATGACCGGAGAAGATGATGTGGATCATTACTTGGAGAAACCATTGTAAAACCCCTCACAAACTCGCCCTCATAAGACCTCTCTCTCTCTCTCTCCCTCCCTCCCTTTCTCTCCCTCTCCTCTTGGCTCTCTTAGGTCAAGAAAGTTACAAAAGATGCAATCTTTGGTAAATAAGAGGACTTAAATAAAAGAGCTTCATATTTGCTCTTAATTTCAACAAACCGACATAATCGTCCAAGACAATATTCAAATCACCCTGTATAATTATTTTAAATCATTGAGTATCATCCAGAGCATTACCCTAAAGGTATTTTTGGAGGATGGAAAAGTAATCTGATTTTCTTGGATGATTGTACGATCATCCTGAATGATTAGTTCAAAATAATGAATATCATCCAGCACATCGCCTTGAATGCATGTCTGGATGATGGAAAAATAACTGATCATCTAGGATAATTTGGGATCATCCCGAATATTAGTGTAAAAATAATACACATCGTCTAAAACGTCATTCTGGTCATCTAAGAAGAAATTAAGGTTTGTTTAACTGATCATCCCGGATGATCTAGCGATCATCCAAGACGATATGATTGAGTAATCAAACCTTAATTACTTTTCTTAATTACCAAACTAATTTTAGCATAATTTCAATACATCATCCAGGATGATGTCTTGGATGATGTCCAAAAATAATACATGATGCCTAAACAGATTTGGCAGCAGATTCTTTCTGATTTGAGCCTATCATCATGGATGATGCTAATATCATCTAGGATGATTTGCTTAATTACAGCATCCTTAACCACGATGCCCTAATTAGGGTTTCTATTTTTAATTAATCATCCAGGATTATTTGGGATCAATTAAAACTCTAAAATAGTCAAAAATTTCCCCCGAGTGTGTGTGTCCAAGGCTACTTAGCATCAGGACCCACACTATTATAATAGACTCAAGAAAAGGTAAAAAAACTTAATGATAGCTTACAGACTGACTCAGTCTTAATCAATCTAATCTTGAAGTAGCTTGATTTACAATTGGCCTTGTGGACCTGAAACATTAGTAGACAAGGTAGTCGTAGAAAAACAGAAGTTTCAGGATTGTTTGCTATCATCAAAATTGTATTTCCTGAATATTTATTCGCAACAAAAAGAACCTAATAGCAAAAACAAACTATCCCAAGGATTAAACGAGCAGCACATAACATAATTCTCAAAATTAAAATACTCCAATCATTTCTCAAAATAATCCAATTACAACAGTTAGCTTCAAAATGAAAATCCAGATTATTGTTAGACTAATTACCAAACCAATAATGATAGAATATCTTCCTAATCATATAATTAAAATCCATAATTGGAGCAAAATTATGATTTTGTTAGAAAATTACAAGCTGGAGAGACACTCGGAGATAAAACCCGCCCCCATATAATATAAAGGATACAAAAGAAAAGTAACAATTTGTGCTAAGGCTAAATATCTAACACTACACAAATTCTCATTAAAAAAAGTCCAAATACCATAAACCTTGGGAAGAAGAAGACAAATAACATTCTCTCAATTTACCACCTGGAAACAACTAGCCAAATCAAACATAATGCGCAAAGGCCAAAATGTGACCCGTCAAAAGAAAAAATTAATTTCTAGTATAAGGAAAATCAAACTATCTAACATAATGATGCTTTTAACAAAGGAAGGCATCTAATTATAAGAAAATTTAGTAATGGATTGAAGATTAGAACCATGACTAGCTATCCAATCAACACAAGGATTTCATTCTCTATGAATATGAGTCAACTTGACATTAAAGAAGATTAAAAGCGGATCAATTTCCCTTATAAGATATCAAAATTCAGGATTATAAATCTTCTCATCATTATCTTTGAGGAAAAAAAGAATGTGTAAATAGTCAACTTCAATCCAAATACTAATCACACCAAGGGAAAGACATAATTTCATTCTAAACAAGATAGCAGAAAGTTCTGAAAAAAATAAAAGAGGATTTAGAAAGTGGGCTAGCAATAGAAATAAATAAAAAAAATTACCATTAAAATATCTAATGATACCACCACAACCACACTTATCCCCTTTGATCGAACTACCACTATTTAACTTGAACATTTTTTGTGGAGGTTTAATCTAATAAATCAACCTATACCCATCATCGATAAATTTATCATGAATAATTATACCAAACTCCATAGCAACATGGAAATAACCTTTAAAATTCTTAGAGTTCAAAAGATTGACATTAAAACACCTACTAACTTTATCATAAACATTTATAATAATTTGATTATGATTCATAGTGATAATGTTAAAGTGCTAGTTATTCCTAGTGATTTATAGATATCGGAGAATAAGAGAAGGAATACAATTTGTAATATGACTTCTCAAGTTAATAAACCATAGATGGGGGATATCCTTGTTAGAGATATTACCCTTAAAATAATTAAGTTTAAAAATATCCTTTAAATGAATCAAAATTTTAGTATTAATAGGCCTAGAAATAAAGACAAGATGCATATTCTAAAAATGATTACAAAATTGACACTTGGAAGCCAAACTAAAACAACGTTTAATTAAAATCTCATTAGTAGGCACATAATTATGCATGAATCTCCATTGTAAGTAGCAATAGTAATAGGAATGTTTTTATTCCAGAATATAGTAAAAACTTTAAAAGAAACTTGTTTAGATCTTAGTTTATTCCAAGCATCCTTAATACTAAAGATGCCATTATTATCCATATTGCACGACAAAAGATTATCAACATCATATTTTAAAGGAATTTTTATGAACTGATTAATAATAGGAATTGTAATAACTTGAGCTAATTTTGGAACATCCCAATAATTATTAGTAGTAAAATAATTAACCTTGATAGCAGATGAGGAGACCGATGTAGTATATAATCAATAGAGGTTCGATTCAACCATTGGTCTTGCCAAAAAATATATATTAGTACAGCCAATTCCCCAATCTATATAAGGTTTTGCTTCCGATTGGATATTGCATAGTTTTTTTCGAGCCCCTGAATCCCTCTTTTTACAAGTGCATGTGGTAGGATGATTGCCAACACAATATTTAGAAATCATAAACTTGGACCAAAGACTAGTTTTAGCACAAAAGTTATACCAAAATTTATAAGAAAAAGCATGGGATAAATCCTCATTATTCTTGCACCCAAACCACCTTCCTATAAAACACCACAACATTTTTTCCAAGATGTCCAAATGATTTTAGAATTACCACTTTTACCTTTCTAGAAACACTTATTGATAATTTTTTCTCATCTATGACAGACCGTAATAGTAAGCTAAATAGTTTGAAAAATATAATATTCTTTCCCTTGGTGATAGATAGGTGTTGATCAAATTGTTCAATCAATAATATTTGTTATCATCAAATTCACAAACTAGGGATCCTAGATTACAATAACCTCCCCCTTTTTAGGATGACAAACATTTTTGGTTGAAAAAGCAAGTTAAAATTTTTCTTCTAATCTCTCCCTCACTAAGTGGTAGATTTCAGAATAGGAGTAAGATACTCTTTAATTTTATTTATTTATTTTAATTTTTAAAAATATTTTTATTGTAAATAAAAATAAATAAAATGCATTGTAGATGTAAGTTGATAAGATAAACTATTTAATAGAGGTGAACAAATACACAAATAATCAAACTGCTACTCCCCCTTTTGACATCAATAAAAAGGGGGATTAAATAGAAACATAGGAGAAAAAAACTAGAGAATAGAGAAAATAAAAAATGAAGTACACATTTCAAATCTTAAAAGTAGGAAGGCCATTCATTAAGTGGTGGTTGTGGTGAAGGTTGAAAATACTTATAAACAAATGAAAATTATTCTCCAAACCAAGCCATGTTTGCCTCATGTTATTGTTGTTGTTACTAAATATGTATATCTAGTTGGGACTACAAATAATTAAAATGTCTTATCAACTCCTTATAGGTATAAAGCTGGTATGCTGGCATAGGTATTATCACTAGTGCTGGTGCTAGCTCTAGTGCAAGTGCTACTGTATGATGAGCTCCCCCTTCCTAAACAAAATTAGGTTCTTCTTCTTGCTCGTGCCCCCAGTGCTGAAAAAAAAAAGAATATGGAAGGAATTATTAGTGTATAAAATTTGGATATGATCAGCGTTAGTAGGATATGTAAGCTCATATTTTTTTGTCTAGAATATAGGCAATGACATGACCAAGAGCAATATCATGCTTCCTCCTGATGGAAGGAAGGTGAATGGGAGTAAGATATTAAATGTAATTAATAATCCTTTGGGCTTCATCAAATTAGGTTTGAAGGACATATTACGTGCATTTTGATTCATGGAGTGCACTAAGGGTTGATGATGATTTAGGGAAATATATATTATGGTTAAATTGATCTCTCTCCAATCAAAGTCTCCCCTAAAATCCATTAATTAAAGTCAAGGTCCTTCTATGGATAGATGAAGATATTCACCTAAGCCTTCCTTGGTTACTTCTATGAGTCTCCTATAGACATAAGATCACATGAGGGGAGCAAAGAAACTTATCCTTAGGTTTGCAAAGAGTTCATAGAATATTTTAGAATTGAAGGGAAAGGAAAAGGTAAGCAAGAATTGGAGAGAGCTGGATGTGAAGAGGTTAATCACCTCATAATTTAAGGCTTATTGATTCAACATTCCAAACAGAGTGATGATAGCTTCCATATACTGATAATTGGCATCTTCATATTCTATGGACTAGAACCTATCATCGATAGGGTGATAAGAGGAAGAACCTCTTGGGTAAAATGACTATGCTTGCTACCTCCCAGTCATTTGAGAATTGAAGGTATGCATTAAGAAGGATGAAAAAATTAAAAGGATTGTATAAGTTAATCATTATAAATTCCTCCAATTTATAAAGTTTTTATCCAATCATATTGTACAATCACACAAATTTAAATTGTCTAGACAATTTTCCATAAAAAGAGGTCAAAACATACAGTACGATCAAGAATGATGTTCATATTTATTTTTGAATAAACTGACAATTAGGATCGAACTGGATGATTTGAAGTAAAAAAATTTTATAGGGAGGAGTCATTTGTATAGCTTTTGACCAAATGTATCATACAATATGAATAGGTATTTATATAATATGATAGGTTAATTAATATTGTACTAGATAATTTGAATTCATCCAATGACTTTTGACATGTGTATCATGCAATATAAAAAGTTGTTCGTATGGTCAATCACCAATAATAGAACATAATAAGATGATTGATATCACTGAAGGAAATGATTTGTGTAGAGATTTGTAGATAGTACAATACGAAGGGAATTGTGTAGCATGATGTGAAAAAATTTTAACTTTTAAATTAAAAAAAAAAATTAAAATGGAAGGTGTGCAAAGATCAAGGAACATCTACCGAATCAAAAATGACAAAATAAATTAAAAAAATGAAAGACACAAATAAACAAAAAAAGTAAAAAAATAAAAATAAAATGTGACATAAAGTAAAACAAAAATAAAAATGGTTGATTTTAAATAATAGAAAATTTTATATTCATTCTAAATCAAGCATGAATGTCTATAACACATTTTCTAGTCCTCAAGGTACTAGAGGTGCCAAAGGAAAGGGGTTTGTTAAATATTTATGTCAATTGAACTTCTGTAGGTATATGCTGAAGTTTTATATCTCCCTTGGCTGCATGATCTTTAATGAAAGGATATCTAATATCTATATGCATAGTGTAGGAGTGTTAGATTGGATTTTGAAAATACATATGGCACTAGTGTTTTCACACATAATTGGAATGGTGTCCGTAAGAAGTCTAAGATCTAAGAGTTGTTGCTTTAGCCATAAGACTTGAGTAACACAGCTTCCTACAGTAATGTATTTTCCCTCAGTGGTGGATAGGCCTACTAAGTTTTTATTTCTATTAGACTATGAAACTAATGATTAGCCTATAAATTAATATGTTCCTAAGGCACTTTTTCTATCTACCCAAAATCTTATAAAGTTGGAGTCTGAATATATGATATTAAAGGATGAGCTATATCTAGGGTACCAGATACCTAGTTTTTATGTGCCTAATAGGTATTTAAGGATTCTCATAATAGTAATCATATGGGAGTCTTTGGGTTTAACCTAAAATCTAGGATATAGACATACACTAAATATGATATCAGGTATATCGACTATCAAATAGAGAAGTGATCTTATTATCCCTCTATATTTCTTTAAATCAACTATTTTTTTATTGGGATCCTTATCTAATTAAATGGTAGAGCTCATGGGAATATTTATTACCTTAGAGTTACACATCTAATACTTCTTAAGGATATCTTTAATAAATTTTAATTTGTTAAGTAATGGTTCCATCATCCCTTTCCTTCACACTAAATCCAAGGAAAAATGTTAGCTCTCCCATCATGCTCATCTCAAACTCATTTATCTTTTTTTTATTATTATTTATAACATTGATTTTTATTTGTGATCCAGAAAGTATATCATCAATATAAATTTGAACAATGAGTAGATCTTCTCCTACTTTCTTAAGGAATAGGGTGGTGTCGACACTACCCTTAATAAAGGCTCTATCTAAGAAGAATATACTCAACCTCTCATATGAAGCTCTTGGTGCTATCTTCAATCCATATAATGTTTTATTTAATTAGAATAATTTATTACTAAATTAAGAGTTCTAAAAACCTTGGGATACTCAACATATAAATCTTCCTTTATTGCACCATTTAGGAAGGCACTCTTTATATCCATGTGATATAACTTGAACCCTTTAGAGAAAGTAAAGGCTAACAATACTCTAATGGCATCTGACATAACTATAGAGGAAATGGCCTCCTCAAAAATAATTCTTTCAATTTGAGTGTATACCTTAGCTAGTAATTTAGCCTTATTCCTAATCACTATCCTATAGTCATTCATTTTTTTCTTGAAAATCCACTTAGTTCCTACAACACTGTGGTCCATAGTTCTACTAACTAGTTTCCATACATTATTCATAACAAATTGATTTAATTCTTCATACATAGCTAGGATGCAAAATTCATCAGTTAGGGATTTATCTATATTGGTTGGTTCTACCATGGAGATGAATGTAGAATAATTAACCTCCTTTCTAACTCCATGCATAGTTTTAACACCAGCACATGGATCTCCTTGGATGAGTTCTCTAGGGTGACTAGATGAGTATTGAAAGTTTGAGAGGGGTGTTAAACCCTAAAGAATTAGACCCAAGGCTAACCAAGAGGGTGAGGGTGTGAATTGGATATTAAAAAACTTTCTTTTTACAAAAAGAAAAATCCCCTTCTTAAAGCATGTCCAACATCTAAAAATTATAATCAATACATCATAATATAAATCACAAATTTCAACCATGTAGTTATATCCAAAAATAAATGCAAAAAATAAAGTGTGATGAAAATAATAAAATTAGAAAGAACACACTAGACTTATAGTAGTTCGGTCCAACCTGACTTACATCCACTCCACGGAAGCACCCTCCGAGTATTGCACTAAACCTTTAGTTTCTATCCCTTAGCCCCCACTAATAGGCAGATAAGCCCTTACATAATCACTTCAACCTTCCCCGATGTGGCAGAGTAGCCAGTTCCTTTGACACCAAAGAGATCTTCATTTTCTAAAACTTTCTTTAAGATGAACCTTGAATCTGATGGTACTAAGTTTCAAGATTGTCGGAGCAATCGTGTGGAACCCCTCAACACTCCCTTGAAACCCTTTCCAAGTATCTTCTCCCTCTCAAACTCCACCCTTTCCTCTCTCCCTTTCAATTTCTCTCTTTAAATTTTCTCCTAAAGAATGAAGATATAATGGTTGACAAAGATACTTACCAAGTGCTTTGATAAAGCTTAAATAGAGAGCTTTAAGAACCCTTATAAAATTAATTCTATCAATAAAAATCATCCAGTATGATTGTAAAATTGTCTAGAAGGATATACTTAAATATAAGGCTTTAAAAATCCTAAAAACATAATTTTGGTGCTAAATATTATCCTTGATGATCACAGGAACATCTAGTATGATGTGCAAAATTTGACATGATAGTCCTAGGTGATCTCAGGATTATCTAACACGATCAGTTCAAAATTAAATAGATAATCTAGTATGATATTGGGGATTGTCATGGATGATTAGAAGAAAAATTATGGTATTTCATCTGGTACGATTAAGGGTATTCTCATATAATATCAAAGATTGTCCAATACGATATTAAGATTATCCTGTATGATTTGATCGAGCAATTTAACCGTAATTAATCCTCTAATCATAAGATTAATTTAGGCATGATTATCATAAAACATCTAGTATAATGTAAATCATCTTAGATAATTAGAACAAAAAATGGAATCCAAAATCTTGTATAAATTATGATTGGAAGCTATTTTTCATGATCATAACTAATTATTTTAAACAATCTAAATCATATAATATGATTAGTTAGATAAGTTGATCATCAATATGATATAAATCATACAATTTTATTAGTTCAATAATTAAACTTCTAATTTTGACTCAATCTCACTCCCCTTGAGTGTGTGTGTGCATGGTCACCATGCAAGCATACACCATTATAGGACTTGACTTAAGAAATAAAAAATTCATTAATGAATATTATAAAAATCATTACAACATAACATATTCCACCTAATCTTTAGCCTTGAATCTTTATTGGATGGTACATGGTGTTCCTAAAAAGTTAGTATATACACAAATAAACATATATTTCAAATATAAGAAGATAACAGGATGTAAGATGTAATATTTGTTATCATCAAAAAAATATACTCGTGAGATTGAGTTGCAAGTGGTATGTCCATTTTGTAGGTAAAGGCCACTGAGGTTCTACTCTATTTTATAGATATTTAGATTCTACCCCTTGGGTGACCTCTACTACATCTTCTAACTTAGGCTCAAATATTTATCTGATACATTAACTACAACATGCATAGACTCTTTTACTACTAACGTCCACTATAGGATTTAACTACAGAGGAATATCCTGAGAAGATTCCTTTATCAGTTTTGTGATCAAATTTTTTTAGAAGTTATTTTCCATTAATTAAGATAGAGCACCTATATCCAAATATATATAAGTAAGAAAGGTTGGGCTATCTTATTTAACTTGGATCTAATATTGACATTTTTAGCACATAAAAAGTAGTATTTACTACTTATACACAAAAGTATATTCGGAGAGAATATTGAGCTAATATTCCATTTTTATAGAGGGTTCTTAGGGGGGATAAAAGTTTTGTTATAACCATACCTCTTAAAAAAGCATTCAAACTTATCTTTTTTAAACTCTCCACTATGATAACTTTGAATAGTTGAGATCTCACATCCTAATTTCCTCCATATCCAAGTGGAGAAGGTTTTAAATTCTTTAGATGACTCTTTTTTTGTTATAGGAATCTAACCTAGGTGATTCTAGAGTAATCATCAATAATTGCAAAACCATATGACTTCCCTCCTAGGATGGTTATATTAATGAGTCCAAACACAACCATATAAAGAATTTAAAGTGGCTTAGAGGTGTTGATGTCCTTAATTGAATTAAATGAACACTATATTTTCTTTCCTAGTTGGCAAGTATTACACAAGTGTTCCTTAGTGAAATCTAACTTGGGTATGCCTCTAACTAAGACATTCTAGGTAATCTTCCTAATGGACTTCATTCTTGCATGATATAGTCTCTTATGTTATATCTAGATTTCATCAATAATGTCTATTAAACATAAAGAATTAGAGTATTAAATTCAATTTACATCAAGCATACAAACATTTTCTAACTCATTTTCCTTCTAGAACCAATTTGCAATCCAAAAAATCATGCATTTTATGGATGAAAATTTAATGTCAAATCCTTTATCACAACATAATTGGCTGATTCTAAGTAGATTATACTTTAAACCATCTACAAGTAAAATACTCTTAATGATAAAATTCTTTTAGTTTCTAATTATACATGTGCCCACTCAGTATAACGTTTCATCCTAACCTAGCCTCTAGCATGATGAACTACCTCATATCTCTAGTCCTGTGCTTTGAGCATCCACTATCAAGGTAGCACATTCTCTCACTAGGTCTTCTATAAGAGCACTCCTATAAAGCCAATCAAAGGTTAGATTTAGGAACTCAAATAAGTTTGGGTCCCATTTTATGCTTTGATGAAAAGCTTGACTAGCATGCTATACTATTGTGCACATTATTTAGACCTCCACACTAAATGTGTCTTATAGTGTATTATGCAAGTGCGGGTTATATAACCTAGGATGCCACAATAATGACACCTATTCCATGGAATGAATTTAATTATTTATGTTGGGTGTTGGGCCTCTTCCTAAGGATATTTAATGCACATAGTGATGTGGGGTTATACTTTTATGTAAATGTAGGTGGTGATTTATGTTGAAGTGCATGATTTTTTGCTTTTTGGAACTCATTTACACTTTTAAGATGTATAACATCCCATTTTAATGCATGCTTGTTATGATCTAATTTAATTGCAAATGTTTCAAACATTTTATTTGAATATTCTATCTCAAGATGCATTGATTTTAAGGATTCATGTACATTAATTAGGTCAAGATGCTTCTTTTTAAATGCATAAAACTCATCGAGTAAAGACATGTTTTTTCTATCTAAATTAGAATATTCAACTATCAAGATATCATGCTATTTATTTAAACTAGAAAAATTAATGTTTAAGCTAGTATACATCTTTTTGAGCTTCCTATATGAATCATGAATTTTTTATATATAATAAAAATTTTCATCATAAGATAGCTGTTATACCTCATCTTGATTTAACTGATCAAGACTATCATTAGCCATGAGACACTGATTAGTTACCTCATCCTCCGCTTCTTGTTTAGATGACTCTAAGGTAGAGTTAGCCTAAAATGCCTTCTATATATGTTGCTTTCCCTTTTTGAACTTTTCCTTCTCTTAAACCTTCTACTTGAAATGATGAGTTTTCAAAGTAGGACATGTAGTTTGCAAGTGGCGTGACTTCCTACATTCAAAATAAATTTTGTTAGATGATTGTTTAAAAATTTTACTATTTTAACCTTTTCTCCTTTTATGATGATGCTTATGCTTCCTTTCATAAATTTCTTGAAAAGTCATGTCATCAATGAAATGTCATCATCCTCCTCTATTATAAAGATGTCAATGTCTGAGTCCTTAGCTTTCAAAGGTATAGTCTTCTCCTTTGTCCAATCACCTACAAAAAGTAATCTATGACTCACGCCTTGCTCATAGGAAATGAGTGAGCCAATAAAGTTATCAATAAAATAAATATTCAAATCTGTAGATTAAAAAATTGTAGTGACCTTAACATCATAAGTACTAGGTAGGCAACATAGAATTTTAATAAACTTAGAATTAGAAATTTCTCTACCTAATGCATGCAGGGGTGTCACTATCTGAATGAATTTAGTATAAATTTTATATATTGTCTTTCTAGTTTCATGCAAAATATTTCATAGTCATGTTGTAAAATATTTGGCCTAAACTATTTGTCTTTACTAGTTCACTTATATATGATGCACGGTCTAACCCTTATAAATACTCTCATATAATCTTCAAATTTCAATGCATAGAAAAAATAATTCAAATATTTTTTATTTAATTGAGTGAGCTCTCTATCCTCATTAGTCCATTCAGTAAACATGACATCAATTTTGGCACCATTAGCTATATGTGATGGAAGTGAATAACAAGTTTGAATCATATGACAAATTCTAAAACTAATAGATTGCAAAAATTAAAAATGCAAAATTTTTAAAAATAAATTGTAATATTTTCAAACATAGGTGGATAAGTTTTAGAATAATCCTCCGTAGTATTTCTATTACCAAAATGTGCCATAAGATCTTTACTTGGAGATTTTAAAATAGCAAATTTCAAGACCTTCTCTGATATCACTTAAAAGTTTAGAAAGGATGTATGACCTCGTTGAACTATTCCTAGGTGCACTGAGAAGTGGGGTCATTTGGTAATTAAAAATTTACTAAAATAAAACCTTTTTATTGTTGTATCCAATATCATAATTTATATAGAAATTTTATTTGAGTATCTAACATAAGATGAAGCAAATTTAAAACTTGATTTTCTTTTTCAAAGTTTTGTAACATAGATAAATTAAGAGGGATATATTTCCTTTTTCTAACACAAATTAAATTCAACCAATCAAGATTAGTTATTCAAATAAAGTTTGTAAAGAAAATTAAACTTATGCAAAAAAATTAAGGTGAAAAAAACAAAATGACAAAAAAGAAAAAAAAACTATATAGATCACAGCAAAAATTTTATGGTGTTTCAGTCGACATGAATTATGTCCACATCCCCGAGTCCTCTCCTAGTATTGTACTAACACTACAATGACTCTCCTTTAGCCCCAACAATAAGTTTAAAAAGCCCTTTGAAATCACTTCCACCAAACATAGTGGGGCGAAGAAACTAAAGTTATATCACCCTCCTGATGATGACAACGAACCTTTGAAATCTTTTCTCACTCTCCTGGTGATTGTAGAGAACCTTCAATCCTTTCTCACCCTCCTAGTGATGGAAAAGAACCTTCAATCCTTTTCACCTTCCTAGTGAAGGTGAACTACCCACGACCCTTGACCTTGAGGCTTCTCTCCTGAAAGCAACTACAAGAACTCACTAAGGCTACTAGAGAAAGTAAGGTGCAAGCATTCTTACAGAAATCGTTTGAAAACCAATCACACACCTTCTCCTTAACACACAGCCTCACCTTCATCCTTTCCAAGCTTATGAGCTCTCTCAAGAATTCTCCCTTATAGTTCCTTCAATAGCCAAAAGTCTTACTAGAGACAAGTTTAAGTATCTTAAGTATAAGGCTTAAAAAACACTATATTTTTAATTAAGATGTCAATATTCATACAGTACGATATAGGTTTGCACAGTATGATTAATTTAAAAAAGGGATTCCTCTAGTATGATGGAGCAATTATGCAGATGAGTTGTTCAATTTTTGTGTACTAATAGTACAATACAATATGATTAATTTTTGTGTACTAATAGTACAATACAATACAGTAATGGTTTTTCTTTATTATTGTTAGAGAGATAAGCTCCAGAATTTTTTAGAGAGAAAGTTCCATTTTTTTTCAAATTTCTCATTAGCAGATTTCCTCGCAGGTAATTCGCTGATGTCTAAAGAGGCGGTGGCTTTCGTCGCCGATCGTCAGATTCCTCCCGTCGATCCTTCCGTAACTCCGGCTCAACCTCCAGTTGATGAATTTAATCTTCGTTAGAAAAAGCTCCTTCTCCGATTCATCGAAACATTGAAAATGAAACATTGTCTTCTTCTGGTATGAAATTATTTGTTAACAGGTTTAGCAGCAATCCATCCAAACCTCTGTTCCTTGAAGAAGATATTTCATTTGCTCAAAAGCTGATGGACAATACTCAAGAAGTTTGTAATAATGTCTATGAGGATCGTAATGCGGCTCCTTCTCACAGCAAAATTATTAATAAATCCAATAATTTGGTCAGGAAACCAAATATCAAAGTTAATTTCATAAGAGATGAATCCTTGATAGCAGAAGACGGGAAGACTATCAAGCTGAATGAATGCACTATGAAGATCAATGCTGAAAAACTACAATCTTCTATTGTAGTTAAAGTTTTTGGAGACAATGCTCATGTTTATGTTATAGCAAGAGAACTCCATCGCCAATGGAACTTATTTGGTAAATTCCATATCACATCTCTGGGACTCGGTTGGATCATCTGCTCCTTCTTTGAATTGGGTGCTGTTGATAAAGTATTAGAAGGAGGACCTTGGTATATCAACGGTCATATTGTGGGAATTTATAAATGGTCTCCTTTACTCACACCTTCCTCCTTAAAAGGTCTTTCTTCTCCTATTTGGGTAAGGCTTCCTCACCTTCCTTTGATTTGCTGGGATTAAGAGAATGTAGCTAGAATTGCTTCTATGATTGGACAACCGCTATGGATAGATGGAAATATGTTTCAATGGAGTAAGAGAGAATATGCAAGAGTTTGTATAAGAATGGCTCTAGATCAACAATTCCCAACCGGTGTTTGGGTGGAAGGATCTTGTGGACATTTCTTTCAAAAAGTGGAATACGAGAAGGTTTCCACATTTTGCTTAAATGTGGAAAGGTGGGACATTTGATTGACAAATGTTTGGAAGGAAAACCAGGAAATCTTGAAGGCAACAGTTCTAAACTGAGTTCTCACAGAGAAAGTCAATTTCGTCTCGAACCAGATAATGAGTATGGTCCCTGGGTGTTGGTTAAAAACTTAAAAAGAAGGAGAAAGTTTATGTCAAATTCAAGCAAGGAGATCCACAATGATGTTAACTCTAAATATGTCAAACAAATCTACGTTCAAAACGTTCCCACTAATGTAGTTCCAGTTAGTGTTCCAAATCAAATTGAAGCTGTTACTGAAAGGGAAGAAGGATGTTCGTTGCACGAAAAGGTAGTTGATCATTCCAATTCTACTGAGGAAACCATTTTGGAGGTGGCTACTAAAAGTATCAACATGACTGTTTCAATTCCCATCAATTTTGGTACTGATTTGAAGATCTCCGATTTTGGTTCAGACATTACTGGTCTTATATTAGATAGAGAAGAAAACTTTAGCTTGGACACAGAGAAAGGTGAAATAGAAGAAGGAGAAATTCCTGATTTAAAGCTGGAAAGCTCTGTTGCTGAAGTTCCTTTGGAATTGAATGATTCTTCTAATAACAAAGGTAAATTGATCAAAGAGCTCAATTATTTGGGTAAAATTAATATTCTCTCTCAAAAAAGGAAAGGCGATAACGCTAAAAAGGTTAAAAGTGGAATTTATTCCACTTTTAAAAACAAATGACGTCCCTAGCTTTCTGGAATTATAGGGGGGGCTAGAAAATCGGAAGCCTCCCGGTATTTAAAGGAATTTGTAAAAGATTACAATTCCTTTTTTGTGGGACTTGTAGAAACGAAAGTTGTTTCTTTTTATAGTTAAGACAACAACAAAATCATTGGAGATAGTTGGGATTTTTTCTTTGTTCCAGCTGATGCCCTATCAGGCGGCATTCTTATTACTTGGAGAAGGAAGTTTTGCTCTTTCAATGTTTTGAATTCTTTTCCACAAGTTGTAATTAGAGTTATTAATATCCCTAACAAAGGATATTGAATTATAGCAACTGTATATGGTAGCAGAGATAATTATGAGAGAAGACGACTATGGGAAAAATTAGAAGATCACTCAAACACTCACCTTCCTTTTATCTCAGGAGGTGATTTTAATTGTAGTTTATCTCAAGAAGAAAAAATGGGAGGCAAGAGGTTCTCATTCTCTCAGGGACCTCAAGACATGAATGCATTCATGAATAATTGTGATTTTCTGGACATGGGGATCATTGGACCTAGATTTTCCTGGTGCAACAACAAGCAAGGAGGAGCTCGAATCTTAGAAAGGTTAGATCACTGTCTTCTAAACTCAGCTGCATTGAATTTAATACAACCTGCTGTTGTTAGGCATCTTGGAAGAATTGCTTCAGATCATTGCCCCTTAGTGCTGAATATTTTCAATTCTAGATTTAAAAATATAAAGAAGCAGCAGTTTGAAGACATTTGGACATCATTTCCTGCTTCCAAAGGCATTGTGGCTAAATCCTAGGGGAAATCAGTTAAAGGGGATGAAGTTCATGCTTTGAACACTAAATTTGGATGAGTTTTATAGGCTCTTTTTCATTGGAGTAGAGCTAAACACTCTAATCTAAACTCCCTTAAAGAAGAACTGAAGAAAGACATTATTGAAATACAAGAAGAAGAAGCAAATTCAGGAGATTTATCAGATGAAAAAATTTGTTTGTTGAAATTCAAAGTAAAGGAGCTCAATTCTACTTTAGGAAGATTGTCCTTCTGGTGGAAACAGAGATCTAAGATAAAATGGATCAAGGAAGGTTTCTCTAATTCTGAGTTTTTTCAGTCGGTGGCCTCAGCAAGACGGAACATGAACTTCATCAAACAAATTCAAGATTCCAATGGAAGAATGTGTGAGGATCCTATTGCCATTGAAGAAACTTTATTCATATATTTCAAGGAGAAATGGAGATTGCGAAAATGTAAACTTTCAGACTGGCCAAAACCAAGCAAGATTCTTGGAGAAGCTGACAGTGGATTACTGATGACTGATTTCTCTTTTTCAGAATTGGAAGCAGTTGTTCAAAATCTTGAAGGTAACATTTCTCCTGGTATTGATGGAATTACGTATTCCTTTATTAAATTTTTTTGGAATATTATAAAAGCTGATATATGGAAAGCAGTTTCTCATTTTTTACAAACTGGTATTATGTGTGACCAATGGAAGGATACTGCTGTTATTCTCATTCCCAAGCTTAAAAATCCTGTCAATCCTTCTAACTTTAGACCTATTAGTCTTTGTAATTCCATCTATAAAATATCGGCTAAAATCTTGTTGAATAGACTAGTTGGCTGCATTCCTAAAATCATTTCTGACAATCAAGAAGCCTTCATCAAAGGTAGATCCATGTCGGACAATATCCTTCTTACTAAAGAGATTATCAACAAATTTATATTTTCAAAATCTAAAAAAGGCTTGATGGCTATCAAAGTGGATATGGAACAAGCCTATGATAGTATGGGTTGACAAACATTGGAACAAGTTTTGTACATCCATGGGTTCCCGGATAAGTTCTCTAAGCTTCTTCTTCAATGTGTTGTAGATACCAAATACACCATTATTATCAATGGGATGAATACTGATTGGATAAGGGATAATTGTGGTTTATGGCAAGGATGCCCTTTATCGCCTTTTTTATTTATCTTATGCTCTTAATTGTTAATACAAGAATTTATTCATAGAGGACTAAAAATTGGAGTCAAGGTGTCTCCTAATGCAAAAATAGTGTCTTATCTTCAATATGCGGATGACATTATTGTTTTTTCTATAGCTTCTTGCAAGAATGCTAAGAAAATAAAAAAAAATCATGAAGAACTATTGCAGATGGACTGGGCAAAGAATTAATGTGCCCAAATCATCTTTATTCCTTGGCAAATATGTGAGGAGGAACAACAAGAAGATATTATCCAAAATTTTGGGCATCAAAATTGTAAATGAGCTGATCTACCTTAGTGTTAATATGACGTTAAGGAGACTCAAAGGATCAGATTATCATGGCTTGCTGGAAAAAGCCTATGATAAGCTCAATCTTTGGAGTAATCGATTAATCAATCTTTCTGGTAAATTACTTCTTATCAAAACATGCTTTCTTGTCTGTGCCAACCTTCCTTGCTACTCATTCCTTGATTCGTTTGGGAGTGCTTAATGAATTAGACAAGTTGAGTAGAGATTTTTTTGTGGAGAAAACAAGAAAAAAGTAAAGGAATTCACTATGTTGATTGGGAAACATTGTATAAAAGCAAAAAATATGGAGGCCAAGGAGTTAGTTCAGCAGTTGATAAAATTGACAATTGGAGAGCAAAATTTGCTTGGAAGCTCATATCAAATCCTTCATCTTTTCTTAACAGAATTTTAGTTGCCAAATATGGTTCAGATATCATGAACTATAAAAATAAGTATGGAGAGTCTTCTACTTGGAAGATCATTACAAAGGGAGCTAAAGTTCTTAAAAAAATTCTGAGATGGAAGGTGATGGATGGAAAAATCATCAATACTACCAAGGATGTGTGGATCCTTGACAAAAGTATTGATAAGTGGCCAAATTTTGTAGCAAATCTGCAGGAAGATCAAGAAAGTTTATAGAATTTTATTCAAAATGGAACCTGGGATGTATCAAAGCTGAAGCAAGCATTCGATCCTGAACTGGTGAAGTTGATTTTTTCTGTTCCGATCCAGAACAATATTAAGTGAAGAGGAGAATGCTAATTGGAAATGGATGAAGAAGTTAAAACACAGACAAAAGATTGAACTCTTTTGGTGGAGAATGCAGAACAAAGCAATTCCTTGTAATGAGTTTTTAATGTATAGAAGACTCATTAATTACAATGGCTATCCTAGAGGGTGCAATCAAACAGAAGATGCTAATCACATAGCTGTTAATTCCTATTTTGTTCAAAATGTTCTAAAAGTTTTAAACGGCTGGAGATTCAATATCCCAATTTTCAACAATCTTAATTGTTGTATTAGAGAACTAAAGAAAATCTCAATTTCTAACATTTTCCTAGGTAATCTTTACTATTCGGTTATCTTTCTTTAATGGAAAAGTAGAAATAACCTGGTCCATTGTGACAAAGAGGACAGCTACAATATTGTCGTAGCTAATGCTTTATCATTTAATTCATCATCAATCAATTATGATCTTATTTCGATCAACTGGGATTCTAATCAACTTAGGCTATTTTCTTCTATTTGGAATCCCCCTCCAACCGAGTCGATCAAATTAAATGTGGATGCTTCTCTAGGAGACAATTATGCAGCAGGTATTGGTGGAGTTCTAAGAGATAACAAACGTAGATTCCTATTTTCCTTTGGATTCAAAAGAACGCACTGGATAGTTCTTATCTAGAACTAGAAGCGGTTCTAGCCTTCAATAGAGTTCTTCAAGAATGGATGTTTGATGCTGAAGGAATCATTATAGAAGGAGACAATTATAATTTCTTAAAATTCATTCAAAAGTCCTTCAAGGAGGGAGTTCAAGGAGGTAACAACACTAATATTGATGATTTCTTTTTTCTTAGGAATTTTAATCAAGTTATCATTCAATTTGTGAATAAAGATTGTAATAAGTTAGTTGATTGTTGTGCTAACTATGCTAGAAATAATGACTTTGTGTGGGAAAGTTTGGATATTAATCATATTCCTCCTATTTTCTTTAATATATTAAAGGAGGAATGTGAGATATCCAAATTCACTTAGATCTTTTTTCTTCTTTGATTTCTTTCAATAATATTTGCTTTATGCAGTTTCTCAAAAAAAAAAAAAATTAAAAAATTGTATGGTATGATTAGTTCACTTTTATTCATTTTATACAAGATGATTACTGAGATGATTGGAAATTATCTCTAGCAATGATTTAGTATGATTTACATTGATATGTATGATTAGTTCATACATCAAAGGTTCATCTAGTATGATCGTCAATGTAATATATAATTATTTAAAAAATTAAAGTTTTGTCTGTACGATATCTGGGATGATTGGGTTTCCTCTATGTTAGTTTTACAGTACATTGTATATTGTATAGTACAATTGGCCATATTTACTAAACCTTGATTTTACTGACTAATCATGGAGATTAATTTAAGCAAGATTTTAAATATCGTATAGTATGATTAGCTCAAAAATTAAAATTTAAAATTCTTACATAAATTATATGGTGGCTAGGGTTTCCAATGAAATTGAATCTTATAATATGATTATGATCGTACAATATGATTAGCTATTAAGCATTAATTATTAAAATAGTCATTAAACATTTTGTTATATAATTGATCAGGCAATATATACATGATCATATGATACGATTAGTTCAAAAATCTTTTAAACTCACTTTTCTCACTCCCCTGTTTGTGTGTGCATGATTTCTAATTTAGCATACACACTTACATGGCCACACTCAAGAAATAAAAAAATAAAATAAATTAAAAAATAGACTCTATAGAATAATAACTTATTCTATCCAAACTTGAGTCATGTTCTATCTTGAACGGTGTATGATGTACTTAAAATGTTAGTACAAACAAAGAAAATAATATGCAATATATATGCTTTGAGAATAGTATTTTAGTCAATAATATTTATTATCATCATAATAATAAGCTAGGGATCTTGGATTGTAACATATTGACCAACATGCAAAATGACATGACATGGCCAATGTGTTTTCAAATATTGTAAGGGGTTGATTTGAGAAATATGACTAATCTTGTGTGAAAGCATGTAGTGTATAAGCTTTTGGATAATAAAGATCAAATCCAAATATTTCTTTTCTATAGTTTGATATTTTAGCTATGCAAGAATTAAATGTTTGCTTAGGAAATATAAGGCATTTTCTTCGCCTTCCTCATTCTCTTGAGCTAAAAGTGCACAAAGTGACTCACCAATATCCATAGCATTGAAGATCAACTATCATCTTAGGATCAATGCAGCTAATATAAGTGGACTCATCAGGTAATGTTTTATTCTCTTAAATGCATCCTGATAGTGTTTATCCCAATGAAAAAGGGTATCCTGCTTTGCTAGAGAAGTGAAGGGATGATATTTACATGACCAGGTTGGAGATAAATCTCAACATGAAAGAAAGCTTATCCTTAAAATATCTCAACTAGGTAAGACTCTTTGGAGGTTTTATGTTTGTGATGTCATTAATCATGGTGTGATAAATCTCTATGACATGATAGATGATAATGAAACCAACAAACTTCCTCGTAGTAATGTAAATATGTGCTTGCACATATGTTAAAAAGTGATTCACAAATATCGAAGGTGATCTCCGTCGACCTTGCTTTTGACCACGAGGTCATCCACATAATATTTGACCTACTCATGAATTAGCTCCTCAAAAATGATGGTCAAGCCATATTGATATGTGGCTTTAACATTGTTGAAACTGAAGGGAATCACTTTAAAATTGTACACACTAATATGGATGCAAAAGGTAATGAACATCTCATCTTTATGGGCCATCATTATTTGATTATATCTAAATGACCCATCCATGAAGGAAAATATGATATGAGATGAAGAATATCAACCATGAGATCAGGAATGGGAAGAGGGAATCATCCTTGGGACATACCTTTTTCAAATCATGGAAGTCAATGCAAACACAAATTTGAAAACTCTTCTTTCAGACTAGAAAAAAATTAACTAATCATATAATATACTTTTATTCATGAATAAATTAAGTTTCTATAATCTTCTTAGTCTATGTGATCACCTGTTGTTCAGTCTCTAACCTCATCCAGCAAGGTGGTTGTTAAACATAAACTTTATTAGATTGAAAAACTAAGTTATGGAATTCTACTTTTAGATCTAAATAGGGAATCTTAGTATAATTCCAAGAAAAATAATCTCTAAACTCATATATGATTTCAATATACTCCTGAGCTTCTAACGTGGATAGTAGAGCACTATAAAAATAGGTCAAGGATCTGACTTAGTGCCCAAGTTAACTTCACATAATTCATCCATGGCAAAGCTACAATTATCTTCAAATTCATATGGAGCATCAAGCACCATGTTCTCAATATCATCTAGTTCTTCATCCTTAAAGATTGAAACAACCAGATACGAATGTGAAATAACATGAATATTGGTAGAAGGATACTAACCTTTCTCAAAATAGCCTAAGCCCTACTATGTTTGAGGTAGATTAGTTCGTTAAATTCTGACAAATTATAGAGCTTATCCATCAGACCAAATCAAAGAAATAATATCCCACTCAATATAATTATCCATAAAAGGGGAGAAGTAGAGAGGAACATGAATGATCTTATCATCCATAATGGATTACCAAAGACCCAACATATAAGTACCATATGGGACACATACAGTGTGAAACAATAATGTATGCCCACCAGGCTGTGGTGGAACATAAAAAGTGTACAACTCATATATATATAGTGATTATCACAGTGTAGTTAACCACAAGTACTAGTGGAAGCTATAAGAGGAGTCTATTGACTTGATCCCTCTGCCCTCATTCCAAACATATGACTATAAAATGATTGTTAACTAGTAGTCTAACATCTAATATATATATATCTCCATTTAAGTCACTATCGACGATATATCTATCCTGAGGTATCAAATCCCTATTGAATATAGGATAGGGATTAGGCCATCAATACTAAAGGCCGATTTGGGAACTGAGCGATGAAAATATAGATAATCTCATCATCAAAGGAATCAGACTTGATAGTCAATGAGGTAGTTTAAAGACCCAAAGGAGGTAGAATTCTAATATTGAGGCTTTTTATACGAAGATCTAAATCTCTACCTTGTCCTCTACCACACCATCCCCTGCCTCTACTTAAAAAACTTCATTCCTTTTTGTAAATTATAAAAAGGATCCTATGTGAACTGAAATAGAATCATCTACCTCAGTACAAACCTTTGATAGACCCTACACTAGTGATTATATAGGATCTTATCCGAAATACTACATAGAACCCTATATAATTCTAGCATGTCTCACTAGTGACAACGTAGTAGTATGTTCATGAGCCTTTTGAGGTATATAATTCTCAGTATCATAATAAATATAAACCTTATGCATGTTAAAAGGTTGAGTATCCTTAGGAATGAAATACACTACATCATTCCTAATACACTTCATGCATTGGTGCAATGTAGAAGGCACCATTCCATATTCATGAATCCAAGGCCTTCCTAAGAGAGCCTTGTATGAGATATTTGCCTTGAAAACATGAAAGTTTTCCTTAGTTTAGAGATCTCCAAATCGTAAAGGCAAGGTATATATCCTAGAGCATGCTAACCATGAATATTGAAGTCCTTCAACAAGCCTTTATCTTAAGTAAGCATCAAGTGATAAATGGAGAGACTCATTAAAGTGCCAAATTAAAGATATAAAGTGAAGCTCCTTAATTTATAAGGCTACTATTTAACTCATGAAAATTAACTTTAATAGAAATATACAAGTGATGATTATGCATAGAGATCCCTAAGGGAACATCCTATTCTAAAAAGGTTATGCATGGTATTTCTCACAAATATCAAGTATCCTTAACAAATTCAATGCTGAATAAGACTTGATAGGACTCAAACATTAGCAAGGATTTCATCAAAGTCTCACTCAAGTCAAATAACATCATAAGTGCACATTAACACTGAAAAGGAAAGGAATCTTCCTCAAAGAAGTCAGCACGTTATAATCAACATCTAACTAAGGGCCCTTTATCTTCTCCTTAACTTGTACTTGAGAAGATGGTATATGATCATCATGTTGGGTAATGATATTCTTATATTTTTCTTTATTATTCTTAGTTATTTAAGTAGGAAGTACCTTTCCTGAATGTAACTTGATCTTTTACAATGAGACAAACTGGATAGAATACTAATTTTGTTCAGAGGTCATGGCTTGTGTTGGTTCAATTGGAAGTGACTGGGTGGTGTCTTTAGACTCATCTCTAAAGTCAATATAATAACAACCTTTAGGGAAGAAAATCACAAGCACTTCTTTACTCTTAAACTCTTGCTTATATGAATGATTATCACCATTAGCATAATTATATAAACCATGAAAAGAAGAAATGTAAGAAAGACTAGAGCTAGAAGGGAAAAGAGATCAAATGTTGCAAGTATCAATTTTTTTCCATTAATTCATCATCAATATGAGGGTGAATCAAATCCTTCAGCATAAGTGCTGTGAGAGAACCCATCTTTCCTTCCAAATTTATAACAGATTTCTCTCTCTCATATATTTTAAATATCTGAAGTAAAGAATTGTGCTCTATGGGCACTATAATGGATGAAGGAAAAGAAATAGGTGTAGTAGCTGCCTAAGAACAACTAACTTGGCCTATATAGGCCTCATCTCTACTATCTCTAAACATTGTATTACTTGTCTGATTATATCCCTTATCTTGCGACAAAGTGCAAACTGTCACACTCCCCCAGAACCAATGGGTGTTATGTTATCACTGCTTTAACCATCATACTGACTGTCACACCTATTGGAGTCCATAATTAGCATAACAATTTGAGTCACTATGCCTCGAAGGTACACTAAATTATTGTCTTATAATTGAATGTCCCCATTAGCTATGAGGCTTTCCATCTTATCATTGAATACATAGTAATCCTTAAGAATATGCTTAATATAGAAATTTTCTGGGGTAATATAATGGATGTTTAGACCCTCTTCTTCTACTCTCTTATTAGCTAGAAATATCAGGATATTTTTCTTTACAAGGAACTTAAAGAACTTCTACACACTTTTCCTCTTAAAGAAAAATTCCTTGTTAAGTTTCTCCTATAAAAAAAACCACTTATTCTTTTAGAGTATTATAGGGGGTCTAGGCAGCTACTATACATGTGGCTGTGATTGGAACTATACTGGAAGTTGTACCATTATCTTTGGATACATATATGGGCATGGTTATACCTATGGTCATTGTGGTGTTCATAGTATTACTTAACGGATAATGGGTGTCTTGTCCTTATCCTGAGACTTAAGGGAACTATGAACTTCCACCTTTTTATGAGGTGGTTCCCATGAAAACTCCTATAAGAGGTTAACATGGAGGTTGGCTCCCAACCTTAGGAGGGACTGCATCATACACGCTGTCCTATAAACTAGTGAACTTTGTCAACTACTTTTAAAAGGTTAAAATGTTAAAACCCTTTAGATAGGAGTGATCAAACCATTAATGTTCTTCAAAAAGATCTCAACTACATGTTGCTTGTATAATTAAGGCTCACTATAAATACTAAGATTCCACCACCTAATAATATAATTAGTTAAGAATTGATGGTGGTATTGTCATATCATTATAAACTCACTTACTAGAACGTGATATACAACACTAATAAACCTATAGAAGAATATTTGCTCAATATCCTTAAACATACGCATCAAATCATTAATAATATTGACATACCACTCAAATGCCACACCAATTAAGCTGCTGATGAATAATCTAAGCATAAGCACGTCAGTCTGTCTAATATTATAACATATGGCCTGATATTGAGCCACATGTACTTAGGGTTCCTTATCCCATCAAATTGTTAAAAAAGTGTAGGGGAAAAACTAGCATGATATGACTCCCACTCATACTCATCGGATAAGGATAACCTCTACAAACTACATCCTAGACCTTTTGAAGGAAATGGCCCGCTCGTCCCACTATGAGATCATATCTTGAATGTGGCTAGGAGAGAACTACATCAATTTATCCTATACTGGAGCACTTGAAATCATAACTGGTGGAGTTACTAGAACTATACTCTAAACCCTGTACACCCTCATAAGCTCCATCACTAAAACATGTGGTATTGCCATCTTATCTCTAGTAGTAGTAAAAGTACCTGCATCCATGACCTAGGGTGTAGTCCTCATTATAATTAATTGTTTGGTCATCACCACTATAGCTCTATCTATCTTATCTATATATGTGTACAACTATGATATAATAACATATGTGTCCATAGACTGGGGAGGACCTCCTTGTGCTTAATGGAAAGCATATCAACCTCCCCCTACTCAACTATATTATCATTAGGCTCTCTATGATCATCTGACATGCCCCGCATAGTGATGACGGGGGAAATTAAGTAATCTATAAAATTATAAAAATTATTTAAGGCTCCTTCAAACCCTAAATAATACTTAAACTTCTTTTGTTACAAAAATTATAAAAACTCCACTTAATATACACAAGTATACATGCCAAATAAGTAAAATAGTGATAGAGTTGAGTATCAATCCTATGAAGAAGAATATTTACTTGCAAATACTAGTTATATCTACTATAATTACAATAATTATTATACTCAATAAAAAAAAATTCGTGGAGATTCATTCACTTAGTTTAAAATTAATAAACACTTTAAATGAGTAACTATTTGGATAAAATATTTTAGATTTAATGGAATACAAATAGAATATATTTCCTAATGATTTTGTTTTATACTGAAGCTATTCAAAGCATATGTGTCACCAACTTCTTAGTCAAGAGTGAAGAGATAAAGTATAGATTAAACTCTTTCAACCTCAATATCACTCCAAACTCCCATAATCAGTCACCCAATAAAAATCTTAGAAGAGTAGGTAAATCATGTATTATTAAGACCTCCTTAAAATTTATCTCTATAAATTTGCTATATGTTAAGCATTATGCCTATGCTTTCATAATACCTATCCATTATACCTAGTTGTGTCTGCTTTAGTATTATCAGGCTCTACATTATACTTGATATTAACTATACTTATGGACACTAAGTGCATTAAATTAAGACCTAGTATATTGAAAACGCCATTAAATTGTTGATAAAGATAATTCTTTATTCTCAATCCATAAATAATTATTCATCGAGGAAAATTTCATTAATTTCAACATCAACTAATGCATGATGTTCATGTCTAGATAGATGATCAATAATTTAATTTTCAGTACCCTTTCTATTAAAATTTTTTACATTAAATTATTGTAACAACAAAAGCTACCTAACCATTCTTGGTTTGTTGTGTCTTTTTGTCATAAGATATTTGATTGCAGCAAAATCATTGTAAATAATAACCTTGGTTCTAATCAAATGAAATCTAAACTTGTCAAAAGCAAAAATAATAAATAATAATTCTTTTTCAGTGATTGTATAATTAGATTGAGTAAAATTTAAAACTTTACTAACATATAAGATAACAAAAAAATTTTATCTCTCTTTGAATAATTAAATAATTCTTTAGAGTATCGAAAGCTTTATGACGTGAATAATAAAATATAAAAGGAACTTATTTTCTAAAAAATGATATAAAGACTTAGAAATTTTAGAGATATCCTTTATAAATCTTCTATAAAAACTAGCATGTCCTAAGAAGCTTCTATTCCCCTTAACAGAATTTGATGGAGGAAGTTTTTCAATCACATAAAATTTTGTAATATCTATATCCAATAATATTTTAGATATCTTATTCCCAAAGACAATGCCTACATTTACCATGAATTAATATTTCACCCAATTTAGCACTAAATTAGTTTAAACGCATCTTTTTTAAAATAATAGTTAATTATTCAAGACATGAATTAAATATAGTGCCAAATATAGAGAAATCACCCATGAATGTTTCAATATCCTGCTAAATTAAATTTAAAACGATAGATATCATGCATGTTTAAAAAGTAGCAGGAGTATTAAATAAATAAAAAGGCATTCTCCTAAAAGCAAAAATTTTGTAGGGACTCATGAAAATAGTTTTATATTTATCCTCATGTGCAATATGAATTTGATGATAACCATAGTATCCATATAAAAAGTAAAGAATGAATTTTGTGCCAACCTATCAAGCATTTGATCAAGAAATGGAAAAAAAAATAATATTTTTTGGTTTCTTTATTTAGTTTCTATAGTCAATATAAATCCTTCAACCTATGAAAGTTCTAGAGGGTATCAACTCATTATGTTCATTAGATTTATCAATTAATTCTCCCTTCTTAGGAACACAATGAATGGGACTAACCCAAGAGTTATTTGAGATTTGGCTGATAATCCTAGCTTCTAACTATTTAAGAATCTCCTTTTAAACACCTTTCATGGATGGATTAAGTCTTCTTTATGGATCAACATTAGGTGTAAAATTTGTTTCCATTAAGTAACTATACATACAATGGAAGGATTAATTCTTATAATGTCAGTAATAGTCCACCCATAAGCTTTTTAATAGTTACTTAAAATCATATTCATTTCAATCTCTTGAAGTTGTTCAAAATTTAACAAAATGATTTAGAAAGAGTGGAATTTTTAGCTTAATATATATACTTAAGATGACAAGGTAAAGCTTTAAATTCTAAAGTTTAGGCTTCATCAATAGATGGTCCTAGACCTCAACAATAGATGATCCTAGAGTTTTATCTAAATATGAGGTTTCCAAAAATTCAAAATGTCCTTTGATCCAACTTTCTTCTAAAGATTTTGTTTAAATGTACCCATTATATATATTTTGTTCTTGCTCATCTTTTTCTTCCTCAATCACTTCTCCTTCCAACAATTTTTACTTAAGGCCTTATATTAATATGTCCTCCTAATCCACCCTAAAGCAACTTTATTCCTTTCTTAAGAGAATTTTATAGATTTCAATACATCAATTGTCAACCCCTGGTCAATAACTCTCATAGTTAATTCTCCTTTTTGAACATCAATTATAGCTTTGTCTATTATTAAGAAAGGTCTTTCTAAAAGAGAGGTATTTTTTTATCTTCTTCCAATTTTATATTAATAAAATCAACATGGTAAATGAACTTATCAACCATGATGAAAGTATCCTTTATTAATCCTTTTGGATAAGTAAATGATTTATCAGCCAATTAAAAAGTCAAAGAAGCAGGTTGAATCTCTCCTAAATCTAACCTCGTAAAGATGTATAGAGGCATGAGGCTAATACTAGATCCTAAGTCACATAAAGTTCTCCCACATAATTTATCTTTAATAGTTAAAGGAATGGTAAAACTCCCAAGATCCTTTAGTTTTTTAGAAATTTTCTTTTATAAAATGCCACTACATTCTTTAGTTAATTCCACTGTTTCATAATAAAAAATCTTCCTATTCTTACTCAAAATATTCTTGATGAATTTAGCATAAGCGGGCATTTGTTCTAATGTTTTAGACAAGGGGATATCAAAGGTTATTTTTTTTCGACACTTGTAAGAATTTTGAGAATTGTTTTTCTAGATTTCTTATGATCAACCTTGTAGGGAATAAGAGTGATTGTCTCTCAACAACTTTTTTATAAACCTTTTTGAGGTTCTTTAGTAGGTTCAGGTGTTTTAGAAGGGGTCTTATTTTCTTGCTCTTCCTCTACAACATCCTTATCTTAGGATTGATCTTTTTATTTCTAATGGTATCCTAACCCTTTCCCACTTCTAAGTTACAAATTATGACACTGTTCTACCAAGTGTTGATAATGAATAAACCTAGCCAATTGTCCTATTTGATATTCAATTTTTAAGAGAATTAGCTTGATCATTCATTTTCATTCCTAACTAGATAATAATATTTTCTAAGGATTCCTTCATATTTCTTTCAAGATATATTTGTTCAACTTATGTGGGGTAGCATTGCGGTGCTATATCTTGGTGTAGTAGTGATATACCTCCTAAGATCAGTATTAACCTTCAATTCATTCAATTTCTTAGAAATAATAATAACTTTGAGTAGCCTAAATGGATAAATAATAATTTTCATAGACTCTTGCCACTCTCTTAAGATTCACCTTATCAGTAAGATGCTTGTAAATACTAGTTTCCATTTCCTCAATTAATTCTTAGGCATCCTCAAAAGTATTTGACATCTAAGAACCTCCAAATACAACATCAATTATAGATCTAAGGGATCCTACCAATCTATTATAAAAAGTTTGAATTATTAACAAATCAGGTAAGACTTGGTGAGGGAACTTTCAAAGCATCTCCATGAATCACTTTCAACTCCTATAAATAGATTCTCCCTCTAACAGAGTAAAAGAAGTAATATAATTTATAAGGTTGATAGTCTGAGAAGGTGGAAATACTTTCTTAGAAATTTGTGGGCCAACTCATTCCATGCGGTAATAAAGCCTGCAGGTAAAGAATTTAACCACTTTTCCTTATCTCTTAGAATAAATGAGAACAATCTAAGTGTAATGGCATCATCACTAACACCATTGTACTTAAATGTTGCCCATATTTCTAAGAAAAGTTCTTAATGTATGTTATGATCTTCAATGAGATTTCCTCCAAACTAAGAGTATTGTACAATCTAAATGATTGTTGAATTTAATTTAAAATGATTAGCTTGGATGGAAGGTCTATTTATTCTTTGATGAATTTTATCAACCATAGGATTTGAAAAATCCTTGAGAGGTTTAAAATGATCTAAATCTTGAATAGGGTCAGTTATTTTAAATTTTACAAAGGGTTCTCTCAATTTGTGGATCAAAATCTAGTAATAGTTTCCTTTTATGGCTTCTAAGCATGCAACAACAATTGTGTAATCAGCAATATAAAATAAAAGAATAAAAGAATATAGTAGGACTAGTTATGCAATGGATTAAACAATATAGTAAATTTAAAAATAAAAAAATTATCCATGAGAATTGTGCCAAAAACTTGATGGGGGTGGAGTAACCTAAAGAATTGTGAAAATAATTTAGGGTTCTCTCAATCCCTAAATAATGCTTATGTTTACTTTGATACAAAAATTATAAAAGTCTCACTTAATATATGCAAGTATATATGTCGAATCAAGTAATGTAGAGATAAATTTTAATATCAATACCACAAGGAGAAATAATAACTTGCATATACTAATATTGTTTACTATAATTATAATAATTCTCCTACTCAATAAAAGTATGTTTTGGTGAAAACTCAATAAATTAGTTTGAAATTAATTAAAAAAAAGTAAATGAATCACTATTTGGATGAAATGTTTTGGATTAATGGAATGTAAATACAATATGTTTCCTAATGATTCTCTTTTATATTGATGTTATTTAGAGCATATGCATCACCATCCACTTAATCAGGCATAAAGAGACAAAGGATAGATTAAACCCTTCCAACCTCAATGACTCTCTAAACTCACATAGTCTATCATCTAATGAAAATCTTAGAAGAGTAAATAAATGATTTATTGTTAAAACCCCATCATTGTAATTCATCTCCATAAATTTAGTATAAGTGAAGCACTATGCCTATACTTGCATCATACCATTCTAATATATCTTGTCGTCTCAACTTTCCTATTTTTATGCTCCAAATTACACCTGATATTGACTAAACATATGACCAATATATACATTAAATGAAAACATGATGTATTGAAAACATCATTAAATTATTGATGAAGATAATTCATTAGTTCCCAACATTCCATTTACACCATTAATTCAAAACTAGAGAATTTAGCCATACATGAAGAACAAATGAAGCAAACTTATTTTCAATAATTGCACAAAAGAAAGAAAGTACATAAGAAAAGATTTCACCGGATGAGTTCAATGATCTCCTCTACACTCCTCCATGAACTTATATAATTTCTTAAATAAATATTGACCAAACACTTATGATGTAGATCTAGTGCACAGTGAATTCTCATATTGTCACTCCTAAGAAAATTATAGAGAAGAACTATGAAGATTGAAATTAAATAAGTGACTGAACTCCCTTACTAAAATTAAAAATTGAATACTAATAGAAAATCACAGAAAATGGATTCTAGCATCATGGTGCTTGAGACATATGCGTCGCGTTGCCCATAAAATTAACTAACACCATAGTGCTGATGGATTTTCTTAAATACGGAGCTTACTGATGTGGACCTACTGTTTAGTGAATAGATGTGTTACTTCATTGGCAGATTGTATCCTAAACGGTTACAACTTTAACATTGTGTCACTGCTGATGGTTAAAGAATTACGACATCCACTTGGCACTCCCCTTGGCTTGGTAGTATTGAAAATTGGCACTATGATGTTGTGCAGACAAAGATTGGGCTTTATAACCCTAACTCCTTTGACACTACAACATTGTTAAAAAGAGATTGGGTCCCTCCATGTCTATGTGACAACATAGTGTTCAATGCCACAGCATTGTATAATACTTCAAATTTTGCACATTTCCTATATTTTCATGCAAAAGCAAAAAAAAACTAAAATAAAATTATTTCCCTCGCAATTTAGAATATAAAATATTACATTATTTACACACATCAAGGGATAAAAAAAATGAAGGATAGGGATTTATCTATTTGACACTTCTCCCAATAAGTCACCCTCATGGATGGTCTAATTGAGAGTGTCCATATACATTCCCATAGGAGAAGAGAACCTATCGAGACTAAAAGAGAGAACTGACTCTAGGGTAGTCGAAGAACCATCCATAGGACTAACATCCTCATAATCTATTGGAGAATCATATATCTTATGGATTGCCACTGATCTTAATGGGGGAACTGTATCCAACTACTTGAGTGCAATAACTACCCTATTTTGATAGCCTATCCTATCTATTGTGCCTCCATCTTCTCACCTATTTTGATGAGTCCCAGTGAGAACATCTAATTTTGAAGGAGGGACAATGAAAATGAAACCAAGCTAAGGCTAGATAGGCTTTGGTTGTGGGCATCATCCATGAAGATATGGCCTTCATTCAACTATATGAGTGCCTGGCTAAAGCCTGTTTATAATAATTGTTATGGTCTGCTACTATCGAGGTGATTGTCCTATATGCCACCCATAGCTATATTTATCTAATTATCACTGAATTTATGTAGGGACCTGAGAGGTTTGATGGAGTAAACTCTCCTCACTAATTGGATAATGCTTTTAATCCTCTAGAAGAGGGCTCTAGAAGCACTATCCCTGGGGACCCTAGCATATGAAAGCGTAGTGACGACAGGAGGGGCCAACATAATGAAGATAATGTTCTCCTTATCACCATTATATACTAGTGTGTAGAATTGTTCTCCCTGGATAAAATAAACCTCTTAGGTAATTACTACATAAGATATGTCGGGAATTACTACTTGATGGTATGACTCTCACAGCAAGGGTACCACCCTCTATTATATAGGTTCTTTATGCGCCATAGAATTTACTATCTACTACACTGCTACCCTAAAGCTGTCAAATATAACCTCCTATTCTTTTTTCCTTTTGACCATTCTCCTAAGGTCATAGGTGAAACAAGATGCTATAATAGAATAAACTGAGTGAGTGATGGGGATAATATGAGCTATTAGAGAAGTGAGTGTTGGGGTCTAGCCAATAGTCTTAAGATGAGAGAGTCGAGAAAGAATAGAAACTCATTTGTGGAAGGAGAGGAGGGAAACTTAGCTTATGATCCCCTCTTCCTCGAGGAGGAAAGAGGAGGGGAGACTCGAGTATGGAAAGCCTCCCCCGTAGCAATTGGTAAGGAAATTGCTTGCTGCTAGCACTAAGGGGACATAACTACTGGTAACATAGGTACAAGTCACCTAGCTACTTTTACTGTAGGTGT
The DNA here is from genome assembly GCF_001605985.2 of Dendrobium catenatum. Lineage (NCBI taxonomy): Eukaryota > Viridiplantae > Streptophyta > Magnoliopsida > Asparagales > Orchidaceae > Dendrobium > Dendrobium catenatum. Next base: position 288,031 of record NW_021319761.1, on the reverse strand, counting down.
AATTTGCCTAACTACTAGAAGCTGGGAAGGTCCTTTCTTAGGCAGTACCTGCCTAGACACATGATGCACTGGCTGAGCATGAACATAAATAAGACAAACAATTTTTAGGTATTTATTTTACATTTCTTTACATTTATTTGATTAAATATAATTTTTTAAAGTTATAATTTGATTAAGAGGTTCATTAAAATTTTATAGATTCAGATAAATTTATTTTTAAGTCTTTTAATTTTTTATGGATTTTATTGAATTTTAACATCAATTAATTTTTGGTGTTGTCACAACAGCCACTAGGAACAAAGCCTCCGTATTACACATGAACTTATAACTCAAGGTAGTCCAACCTATAAACTTCATTGATGGGCTGGGTTGTGTGAAAGATGTACATATTTATTATGTTTTATTAATCAAGTTAGCCATTAAAAACTTATAGTTTTGATATAGATTTACTCTCCGAATTGAATATAATGAAGATTACGAAAGCTTAATTTATTGATGATTTGTTACTAATTATTTAAATTATATGAAAATTACCATTGTTAAACTATGACCATGAGGTTTATTTTACCCTCCATAGGGTTAAATTAATAGCCTCATTGGCCCGGGTTGCCTAGCAACTATCTTCTTATTTAATTGATTCTTATTTATTATTTAATGATTATAGTTTTTAATTAGTTTAATATAAAATTTAAGATTGATTTTGAGTTATTTATTATGAGGCATGTACAACACAAAGCTAAACACATTACCTATGAGGAAATTTACAACACAACACTCACACACAGATCTACCTAACATGCTAGAGCTCGACTTTTATCATATTTTTCATATTATTGTCATGTTTAGAAAAAAAATCACATTTTAAAAGCTCAAAAATCATTATTAAGTGACTTTTAGAACTATTTAAATATTTTAAATTCTTAAAGAAAACCATTATAGTAACGCCTCTTCATAAAAAAAAATATTGTTGTACATAGCACAAATAGGTGGCCTATACTATAGGCCTAGGTGACCATGAAAGTCTCTAAGGTTCATAGAAGGGGCAAGGCCTAGCTAATAAGGTTTGGATATTATAGGTGTATTAGCCTAAGACCAGTAACTAATACATCCTACCACAAGATTCTTTTTTTTTTTTTTTTGAAAAGCAAAAGCTTGCGTTAAATTAAAAACATAAAGTCAAAAACTACAAAGTGGATTCCTCCTTCAACATATTAAAAAATGAAGGAGGAACCTTATTCAAACTAAACTCTTCCCAACTAAAACTACTAAAAAGAGCATAGTTATTTTTTTTTTGAGAGAATGCAAAGAAATATTATTACTAAATAAGAGTATTACAAACTAATAAAGGGATTACTTTCCTCCTTTATTAAAGTGATAAAAGAATGAGGAAAAGAAATCCAATCACAATTATTCCAAACAAAATTATAACTATGAGCAAGGTTAGCACACATATTTGCTAACTTATTACAATCTATCTTAACTTTAATAAAAATAACATTCTTGAATTCCTTGAGGAAGTCCATCTCTTCCATTCCTTTGGTGTTCACCATCTTGGACGGGTCTTTATTGAATTTATGTAGGAAATTAATAACATTTGCATTGTCAACTTCAATAATAATACCTTCATATTGTAGCATCCAATCTTTTCAAAAAAAATTTAAATCTAGAATAGCCAATAATTCAAGACTTGCTACATCCCAATGCATACCTTTGAATCCAAAAGCCAGAAGAAACCTCCCTTTGAAATCTCTAAAAACTCCACCTATTGTAGCTTCATAGGAAAGAAACAATTAGGCATCCACATTAACTTTAAGCCAACCGGAAGGAGGGGGATGCCAAGTCACGGTCAACAGCTTATTAGGCTGATTAGCACCCCAGTAGCCCAATTTGAGAGCTTTTTTATTTACAAAGGAGACTAGAGAAACATCTTGAGTTGCTATATACAAACAAGAATTTTCCAAAGCACCATGGACAAACTTGCATCTTGATTTCCAAACAAGAAATACTAAGAAGCAATAAGTTTTAACAAGAGTTTGATTTTTACCTGAATTGGTCGTCATCCATAACTAACACTTTTCAAGAGAATAAAAAACTAGTATTGAGAAACCCCATTGATTTATGATGTGTATGCTTTGAATTAATTTGTAGTAACCAGTCACCACATGATGAATATTTTCAATCATTGGACATCCCCAAGGATAGGTATCATCCGATCTCAACCTTCTATTCTTCAAGTTACAATGTTGAGATTGCTTCATGATAAATCTTTCACCAAAAGCTTTCCATAGTAGCATTAATTTAAGTTTTTTAATCCAATCCCAAGAAGCATCTCCATCCATTAAATTCCCTGAAGCTGATAACCCTGAAATAATACCAGATATTGTCTTTCCTATTTGGAAATGAATCAGTTCCAAGCTATCTTTCAAGTTACCTGACTCAATCTGATTTTGAGAAATCAGCAAAACTAGTTCCCCACCAAACCATTTTTTTAGTTATTCAATGTTCCACTCTCCTTGAATTATAAATTTTTCAAGTTTCATATCCTCATTTAAGTGAATAGAAACTAAAGTTGGCCAATTCATAATGCTTTTGTCCAACAACCAAACATCATTTAGCACATGAATAGATTTCACATCTTTTATCTTCTATCTAACTGCTGGAGCTAAAGCTTTACATCCTTTCAAAACAATTTTGTAAGCCAACAAAGTTCCTTTTTTATTCAGAGTATTCCAATTAAAGTTTCCGTATTTAGCAGCCAATACCCTGGTATACAAATGAAGAATACCCCTTTAGAAAATTCCATGCAAATTTGGCTCTAGATGGTCTAATCTTTTTGATACAGGAATGTAGATTTTGACCACCCAATTTTCTGGGTAAGCAGAGGATGTCCCAGCTGACATAGTGCATTCCCGGAATAGCATCCTGTTTACTCCATAAAAAATCATGACATATTCTATCCAAGTCGGAAAGAATTCTCATGGGAATCATGGAATGAGCAGTTTGAAATCACGGTAGTGAGAGGATCACAAATTTTACCAACGTTACTTTACCAGGGAATGATATATACTTGTTATTCCAATTCTGGATCTTATCCATAGTTTTTTGAATAAGAAATATGAAATGATCAACACCAAGTCTTCTTAATGAAATTTTCACACCCAAGTAAGTCATTTCTTTAGCCACCCTTAGCCCCATCAGCCAAGAGATACGTTTTTTCTTCCTCTTGCAAACTGAATCGCCAAACAAAACAACATATTTTTTGAAGTTTATGGCTTTACCAGTCCAACCACAGTATTGCAATAAATGTTTCTGATCTTCTCAACCATTTTGATAGAAGCATTAGAAAACAACATAATATCATCCCATATAGTAAATACGATATTCAAGGAACCTTAGAATGAATTTTGATACCAATTTCTCCTTCCTCCGAGGCCAATGCAATTGATAATAATTGAGAACAAAGAATAAACAAGATTAGAGATAAAGGGCAGCCTTGCCGAAATCCACAAAATGTTTTAATCCAGTTAGAGTACTTACCATTAATCATAATAGAAAAAGCTGGGAACTCCACACATTCTAAAATCAAAGAAGAAAATTTAACTGGAAAGCCAAAATATTGAAGAACTTGCTTTAAGGTTGCCCAGCCCAAACTATCATAGGCTTGCTCCATATCAATCTTGAAGGCAACTAAACCTTTCTTTTTTCTATAAAATCTAAATTTATGGAAAATCTCTTGAGCTAGAAGCACGAGTTCAGACATCTATCTCCCCTTTAAAAAGGCTGCTTGCTCACTAGAAATGAGTTTTGAAATGACCTTGAGCATTCTATTTAAGAGAATCTTCTCCATAATCTTATAAATAGATTTACATAAGCTTATTGGTCTAAAGTTTGATGGAAGCAAAGGATTATTAGTCTTTGGAATGAGCACCACTAAGGTCTCCTTCCATCTTTCATCCATAATGCCAAATGTAATAAAATGTTAAATTTCTTTCCACAAATCAAACTTAATTATATTCTAATATATCTTAATAAAGGAGTAAGATATTTCATCGTTACCTGGAGATTTAAATCCACTGTGTTGATTTATTACCTCCATCATTTCCTCCCAAGAGATTCCACATCCAGAACATTTCTATCTTCATACTTGAGCACATTGATGGGTGGTGGCCAATCATCTAGAGAACAATCTCTACTCCTCCATTTGTTACTAAAGAAGTTTAAAAAAACTTAATCTTCTTAGGATCTTCTACCATTTCTCCAATATGATTTTTTATTTTATACACCCAATTAGAATTCCTTTTATTATTAGTAAAGGAATGAAAAAAGGCTGAATTTATATCACCTTCCTTAAGCCACTTTATCTTCGAACGTTGCCTCCACCAAGTGTTTAATCTAGCCAAACTCAATTTGAGTTCATCGACCTTAGAACTAAGTAATAATAATTTATCCATGGAAAGAAAACCTTCTTTTGCCTCTTCTAACTGCAGATCCAATATTTCTTCTTTGAGCTGATTTTTTAGTTGTTTCAAATCATGAAGCTTAGCCTTGCTCCAAAAGTAGAGAGCTCTCAAAGTTCCTTTGGCTTTGGTATCAAAAATTTTAGATGGACTCTCATTCACCTACCTGGACCAAGCTTTGGCCACCACTCCATAAGAAGCATGGTAAGAAGCCCAGGACTCCTCAAATCTAGTAACTCTCTTCACTTTGAATTTATTTGCCAAAATATTTACTAGTATTGGGCAATGATCGGAAGCAATCCTTGCAATATGTTTCACCACCACCCATTGAGAAACCTCAACAGCTTTTAAATTAAAAAATCATCTATCTAACCTTTCCGAGATCCAAGCTCCATCTGTTTAGTTATTTCACCAAGTAAAATGTGGTCCTATGAAGCCAACATCAGGGAAATCATTGCTGATTAAAAAACCCTTCATTTCCTTGGATCCTTGGGAAAAATTGAACTTCCTTCTACCCCTTTTATCTCCACTCTCCAACAAACAATTGAAGTCCCCTCCAGTAATAGAGGGTAAATGTTTTGGAGAAAATTGATCCAATTTTTTTTCCAAACTTCTCTTCTTTTTACCACATCATTGCTAGCATAAACCATAGATATACACCAACATCCCTTATTGAGAACTTCAAGGCTCCTAATAATGCCTTATCAGAAAGCATTTAGAACTTTAAAAGAAGAAACTTTAATATTCCACAAAATAACAATACCTCCTGATAGCCCATCAGATGGAACATAAGAAAAGTCCCAATCTACTCCAATAAGCTTTTCAACTTCCTTCTTGTTAATTGAAGAAAGTTTTGTTTCCAGCAAACCAACAAAAAAAACTTCATACTCCTTCACAAATTCTTTTAAATATAGAGAAACCTGATTTTTTTTTGCTCCTCAACAACTCCAAAATGCAATAGAAGCCATTAGTTGAATCGATAGGAAACACCACCCACTCTACCTTTCTTTCCCAAATCATTCCCCCTGCTTTTAGAAACCTTCATAGGCCTGAGACTTTTAAGTCTTTAGCCAGAATTTTTTTAGCTAATGAAGAACCACCTTTAATACCATCATTATTTTTGAGATCTTTAATTTCCAGCTGTACAGAACATTGTTCAGGATATTTCACTTTATCAGGATATGTGACAACATCTTCTATCAAGACTTTAATTTCTCCCACCTCACGATCCACCGAATCAACAATAACAGATTCCTCACCTCCATCAACCAACAGACTAAATTTATTTGCATGCTGATTCACCAAATCTGAAATTTGCTTCTAATTTGAACATGGAATTGTGATACATCTCATGACAGAATAGTCCTTCTCTTGATTTAATTCTGTTTCTTCAGTAATATTTCCATCATTCAATAATTCATTGGTTTTTATACCATTCTCCACCTCATTCTTTCCATTCTCTTTTACCAAATCCACACTATTGGTACCGTCCTCCTTCTATCCCTTGACCGGGTTATCAGTCGCCCACATTTTAAACCATTTCTCTTCCAATTTTTCCCATAATTTACATGGATCCAAGGTCCATAAGTAGTTTCTGATTTGGAAATTGTCTCCTTTTCAGCCACATTTTCACTATTACTTTTAAAACAATTTTCCTTAACAAGAATATCCTTCACCTTATCAGAAAAATGAGCTGAGATCTAATTACCCTCCAAGCTTGGACATTTGTTGTTTAAGTGACCAATTTTGCCACATTTGTAACATAAACTATTAATCCATTCATACTCAATGTTTTGGAAAAATCTGCCAAAACTTCCTTCAACCCAAACTCCAAAGGGTAATTGCTTATCCAACTGAATTTGGATGCAAATTAACGCAAATTCCCTCCTTCCCCATTGAAATGTGTTACCATTCAACATATATGGTGTCCCAATTTGAGAAGCAATTCTACAAATATTAATTTCAACCCAGTATTGCAATGGCAAGTTTCATATTCTTATCCAAATAGGAGTAGTAAGACCTTTGAGGGATCCAGTAGAAAAACTCAGAGACCACCCATTAATGCCAATATTCTGCCCATTCACATACCATGGTTTTTCCGATAGAACAGATTCTACATCTTCCATCTTATTGTAAGCACAAAGGACCCATCCCATTCCCAATAATGTCAGATGAAATTTACCAAATCGAGCCCACTGTCTACGCAATTCTCCACTTATCACATGAAGAGGGACATTGTCACCAAATATTTTCACCACAACCGATTTTTGAAGCCTCAAAGTATTTTCCTTTTCATTGTCTTCATTCATCTTGACAGCCACTCCATCATCAGTTAAAAAATTTCTTTCCTCCTTATTGATAATTCTTATATTAGGCCTCTTAATCCAGGCATGAGCATGACATTCCCTTTAAGTACATCCTGATTCACCAAAGTATTTCCACTTAATCCTTCATCTCCATAATTTAATTTCTCATAATTACAAGCTTTGTCAGAGTTACAGCCAACATTTAGGGAAGACTCAACCGCCTTTGTACCATCAAAAGCCAAATCCTTTAGATGAATATTTTTGTCAACTGATATCATGGAATTTGCATTTATCACACTGTTGCCATGGATTACATTTGAATTATCGAATCTATTGACAAAAAATTTCGTACTAGAAGAAGAAGCCTCTAGATCAAAGGATTTTGATAGAGGAGAGCTTACCGGAGTTAAAAATGTTTTTGGTGTTTTGCATTCTGGTTCTATAAAAATTCCCTTACCTTTACTTTACACAAAGATAATTCTATTGGGTACTACTTCCACATTTTCCTTTATTTTTAAAGGTCCTTGGAACTTCCTCGAACAAACTTCTTCATTGTCTTGTTCCAAACCAGCCATGAGCTTTCCTCTATTTTGAACAACCTGACCATCGTCGGTCTTGGTACCATTCGATGATGCCATTGGTGATGGCCAGCAACCACCCACCGTCATCCCTGCTGCAATTCCTTAAAATAAGGAACAAAAATCGGAAAGTACAAATTTGAAATGAATTGGGGTTCTCTCACTAGACAAGAAAAAAGAGCATAGTTAGCACACAAGTTTGCTAACTTATTACTTTTCCTTCCAATACAATTGAAAATGAAAAAATTAAAGTCCTTTATAAAACCAAGATCCTCCTCTTTGTAGCTCCTATTTCTCCAAATACTTTGAAGAAAAGAAATAATGTTCGAATTGGATCTTTCAATGATGATACCTTTGTACTTGAACATCCAATCTTTAATCACATCATTCAAAGATTGAATTGCTAGAAGCTCCAATTGTGCAATGTCTCAATGAACATAAGATTTTCCAAATGTCAAGAGAAATCTTCCTTTACAATCCTAGAAGACCCCATCAATACCTGTTATATATGAAGACACAAGAGTTGCATCTACATTGACCATTAGCCATTTGGATGGAGGAGGATGACAAATATTGGACAGTCTGTGCAACTGGTTAACATCCTAGTGGCCCAATTTGAAATGGCTTAAGCTATAGGAAACTGATGTGTAGCATAAAATAGGGCTATCTTCCACTCCTTCATGAATTCATTTATTCCTAGCTTTCCAAGATAAGAAGACTGCATTACAATATAGATTAAGGATCATCCCATCCTTCAAAGCAAGAAAGTACAGCCATTTAACACCTTCTTCAAATCTATCAAACATAGGAATTCCAAATCCCCAATGTTTTAAGTGATGAATTACCTCTTTAAGCTTAAGACATTTGCAAGCAATATGCTTAACATCTTCAATCTCATTACATCCTCTATGACAATTGGCATTGTCCAATAATCTTCTATAACATAAAAATTGAAGTGATGGATTTGCATTTCTACTTAGTAGCCATCAAAACACATCAACCCAAGCACTTAACTTTGCTTCTTTTTTTTTTATCCACTTCCAATGTTAAAACTCATAGCTCTCTTGCACCAATGCTCTAAAAACCAATCCAGCAATAGAAATCCCAGATTTTTGGTGTAGCAGCTCCATTCAATCCTCCTCCACATATGGTATAATTTTCACCAGCATAATAAGTTTAACCAACTCACTACCAAAATATTCCAGCAATACCGCTTCATTCCAACAGCCATATACTATGAATTCTTTGACTAAGACAACATCATCCTTCTATAGAACAACAAATGTGGGACACAAATTGATACATTTTTCCATTATCCAGATATCTTTGAATGCATCCACCGATCCTTCATCAATCAATGTCCATCTAACAATTGGTTTCAGCATTTTACACCACCATTTAATAATTTCCATGTAGAAGAATAACATTTACTAACATTTCTCATATCAAGCCGATCACCATATTTATAAGCTAATACCTTATGTAAAAGTGACTTTTTATCTTGAGTGAATCTCCAAGCCAACCTAGCTCTTAATGCAGGAGTTTTTGAGACACTTGAATATAATCCACGGCCTCCCTTACATAAAGGTTTGCAAAGATCAAGCCAACTAACATAGTGTAAACCCACTATTCCATTAGACTTGTTCCAAATGAAGCTCCTGCAAAGTTTATCTAATTCTTCCAGCATTCATTTCGGAATAAGAGAGTGTGTAGCATGAAAGGTAAGAAATGAAAGCATCACTGATTTGATCAATGTTAACTTACCCACCAACAATAATAATTTGCCGACCCATATATATAGCATCCTCATAGCTTTGTCCATAATGAGTTGAAAATCATCACAAACAAGTCTCCTTAAAGCAACTTTAATCCCAAGGTAATTGAATCATTTTACTATTTTGAATCCCATTATATGAGAGATGTTTTTCTTCTTTTTCCTACACACATTTTTTCCAAATAAAATGGAAGATTTACTCATGTTTATACGTTGTTCCGTCCAGCCACAAAAATCATCTATGATGGTCTTGACTTTATTTAGATCCCTCCTATTAGCTTCAAAAAAACATTATCACATCATCTACAGAGAGTAAATGGGATACTTTAGGGCCTACTAAATAAATGTTAATCCCACAAGAACTATGAGCAAAAGCATTATATAACAGTTGAGAATAAAGGATAAAAATAAGTGGAGATAAATGACAACCTTAACAAAATCCACTCTTAGGTTGAATCCAGTTTGAGCAATTGCCATTGATAATCAAAGAAAATGTCGGATCTTCAACACACTCCACAACAAATTTAGAAAACATTGGAGGAAAGTCAAAATACTCCAAGACTTTCCGAAGAGAAAACCAAGACATGAAATCATAAGCTTGTTCAATGTCGACCTTGAAAGACACAAGGCCTTTAGCAGCTTTTGAGAACATAAATTTATGAAATAGTTCTTGAGCCACCAACACATGATCTGATAAAGACCTCCCCTTGATGAAAGCCACTTGCTCCTTCGAAATCAGCTTTGGTATTACCTCAATTAATTTGTTCAATATCACCATTACCGCAACTTTGTACACATAATTACATAGACTGATAGGTTTATAATTAGAAGGGAGAAGAGGATTTGATACATTCGGTATGAGCACAATCAGTGTTTCCTTCCATCCTTTGTTCAACTCCCCATAGCATAGGAATTGATTTAATACCTTCCAAAAATCTGATTTGATGATGTCCCAATATGCTTTGATAAATGAATAGGAAACTCTGTCCTTGCCAGGAGAAATGTTCCCACCCATTTATTTCAACACCATCTCTACCTCCTCAATTGTAAAGTCTCCTTCCAGGAAATCTATATCATATTTATTTAAGCAATTGAGTGCAGTTGGCCATCCATCTAGATTACAATGTTTTATTTCCATTTTTTTCACAAAAAATTGAAAGAAAACATCTTCAATCTTATTTTGTTCTTCCACCAAAACCCCATTTTCATCCTTTACTTTAACAATTCTATTGGAGTTTTTTCTAGCACTAGCATAAGAATGGAAATTTTTTGAATTGCAATCTCCCTCTACTAACCACTTCACTTTGCTCTTTACTTCCACCATGAATTCAATCGAGCCATTGTTGAATTCAATTCATTTACTTTTCTTTCAGACTCCAACATTCTATTTTCGAGAGTGACCCATATATAGATTCCTTATTTTGAAGCTCCAGGATATCTTTCATGAGATCTTCTTTTAGTTGATTAAGATCCTTTAACTTAGCTTTGCTCCAAAACAATAATGACTTCAATGATCTTTTAAACTTCTTATTGAGAACTTGTTAAATGTTTCCTTGATAATCCTTACTCCATTCCTTCCTTACCATAGCAAAAGAGGCAGGATAAGACGACCAAATGTCTTCAAGCTTGATGTTCCTTTGGAGATTAGAATAAAATGAAGAATGTTCAAAAGGATTGGATAGGATAATGGTCTGATGGGGGGATCTCAAAGCTGTTGAATTGATAAAGGATCTATCCAATTTTTTAAGAATCCTTGCTCCACCATTTTTATTATTGCACCATGTAAATTTTGGCCCAATGAAACCAACTTCATGAAGATCGTTATTTAGCAAACATTCTTTCATCTCATTTGGACCTTGAGAAAATAAGAATCTTCTAACGTCTATTTTATCCTCGTTGGCAAATATATAATTGAAATCTTCACCTATTGTAATAGGTACTTCTATGGTGGAATGTTTTTCAAGCATAGCCCATAGATCTTTTCTTCTTTGTAATTATTTGCTTCCATAAACTGAGGCCACCCTCCAAATACCTTTGTTAAACATTCTAAGATCACCAATAACCACATGAGCAGAAAAATTAATAATAGAAAAATCAGCCAGTTTTGAATTCTAAAAAATTAAAATGCCACCAGAAAGCCCACTTAAAGGAACATAGAAAAAATCCCATTCATTTCCAAATCATAAGATTGACTTCACTTCTATCAATAGAAGTCAATTTGGTTTCTACCAAACCCAAAAAAATACACACCATGAATTTTAACAAATTCCCTAAGATATAGAGAAGCACTTTTCTTTCTTGCTCCCCTACAATTCCAAAATGCAATAGTAGAAATTAATTGAGATTAGAAGAATTAGTCCCCGATGTACCTTTCCCATCTAGCTCCAATCTTCTGCTCCTGGATGAAGGGTTGATTGGACCTAAGTCCTTTAACTATTTGGATTTCTTTTATTTTTTTAGTTAACTTAGAGCTAACTTCCTTCCCTCCGCTTACAGCAATCTCAGCTTCATGAAGAACTAAATTAGAAACTTTTGTGTCTTCATTCCCTACAGTAGCTTCTACTACATTAGCAGTAGAAGTTTTGTTTACCTCCTCAACAACTACTTCATCAATATTTGATTGAATAATCTCTCCTACTTCTTCAAGATCCATGAGAACTTTAAAACAATTTTCATCATTCAGAATAACAGGCCTGCTGATTTCAGGTATTGCTGGATGAGCATTTCTTCTATCAGCAACCAAGTTATACGTTTTATTATAAAACAAATCTTGCTGCACTTGTTCCAGAACTTGAATTGTCTTGTTAACATTGTTGTCTCCATCTCTTTTATCACTTTTCTTTACAGCTACAAAGTTTTTCCTCCCTTCAAATTGAGGAACAAACTTTCTGCTAACATTATTGTTAAACTTCTTCTTCCCATAATTAACCAACATCCATGGGCCATAACCTTCTTTATCATTGATCCCCTCTACAACTGGATCCTGCTTACGTCCAACATTACTAGTTTCCACCACATTATTAGAATTTGTGATTTCAAGCCTTAAATACGTCACCCTGTTATCCTAATAACTTTGGCACACTCCTTTTTTACATGGCCAATATTTCCACACTCAGTATAAAAGTTAGGAATCCTTTCATACTCAATCTTCTAAAAGAATTTTTTTCCAACTCCCTCCACCCATACACCTACTGGCAGCTTTGCATCCAAATCAACTCGAACACACACCCTTCCAAATTCTCTTCTGGCCCATTGAAACATATTACAGTCCATGAAATAAGGCTTTCCAATAAGGGAAGCTATACGACATATGTTTATCTCATCCCAATAATGCAATGGTAAGTTTGGCAATCTAATCCAAATTGGAGAAGTTAATCCTTTGAACGAGTTAGGAGAAAAGCTTTGAGACTAACTATCAATTCCCACAATGTTACCATTGACAAAACAGGGACCATTAGTCAAAATATAGTCCAGATGGTCGGGATCATAGAGTGAACAGAGAACCCATCCCATTCCAAGCAAAGTGAGATGAAGTTTCCCATATTGAGACCACTGTTTCCTCAATTCAGAGCTGATTGAAGAAAATGAAGCCTCACACCAAATATTTTGATTACTAAGGAGTTTTCTAGTTTTTTAGTATTCTCTAAAACATTATGTTCAAGAAGCTTTATAGATTTGACATCTTCTAGTAAATAGTTACCAAAATCCAAATCAACAACTTCCATATTTCCATTTTTGGTCCAAGCATTTTACTGAATTCCTAAGTTAGAACGAGTAGGTAAATTAGCATTAACATCATCGCACCTAGCCAGATCACCAGATATGCATTTCTGCACTTCCTCCAAATCAGAATGTGAATTACCAACAGTGGTTAGAAACTTACTCATTCCGACAACATTAGACTCATTGGATTCATTGACACCCCTCAATGGAGATCCATCCTGCCCACAACTGATAGAAATCTTTCCTACTGCATTCAAACATTATTTCCTTAAGTTCTTGATTTTGATGAAAGAGAATCCACCAAATCACCACTAGCAGACGGCGCCATTCCAAATGAAACCAAAGCCTCCATATTATCTTCCACCAAAATTTTCTTCCCCTTACCAACAACATCTACCACTTTTCTCTTAAACAACAAACCACACTCATTTATGATTAAGGGCTTACCTGTCTTAGCATTAAACTTAACTCCATGGTAAAAAGTTGTTCTGTCATCTCCAAATGTGGGAGGAGACAATGATACTCTGCGAGTTACACCAATCAGGGGACGTAAAGAAGAATGGAGATCCTCAAACGGCTGGCTGGCCAAAGAGGGCCGGTGACTGCCCATCACCATCGAAGACCGAAAATCCTACGAATTGAAAATTTAAAAACCAAAACTTCAAAATCTCAGTCTTTCTCACTCTAACTTTCTTACTCTATAAAACCCAAGTTTAACTTTCTTACTACCACATGATTCAGGTGGGAAAGTAAAAGAATAGTCCAGTGTGTGCTAGTATAACCATTCATCATGCAATGAGTTGGTCTTTACAAGTTGCATAAATTATATCTGGCCATGGAGTATCAGGGCGTATCTGTATATGCGACAAAATGTCAGTCTTTTCATAAGGCCCAAGCAAGCGTGGCTTACCAACCAATGACTTATGCAAGACACGACTAACCTTGCAAGCAAGAGTAAATAGAGAAACATGGGTAAGAGTAGGTACCATTCCAAAAGAAAGGAAACTAAGAAAGAAATAATTTAAGGCAACTAAAATTTGTAACTTTGAAATTTATCTCAAACATATGGATAGAGATCATGTGTGAGAAAGAGATATAAATGAACCATTGCAAACAATCACCAAGGTATTGATATATTTGAGATAAGAATAAATGCAATGATCATATAAATTCGAATTGAATTTATTCATGCTTGTGATTGAAGCATAAAACTATCAAAATAATATAGCATAGTTAAAATCTTTGCACTTTCACAATATCAAGTATTTATACATATTATTCCTATATACACAACCTATTCATGAATTATACTAGCAAGTTATGAGCTAAAATTAGAACATAACATATAGCTTTGACATAAATAAGATGTTTGTATTAAATAAGTTGACATTGTTTAAGTATACATATGGATATACATCTCACATCATAATCCTGTTACTATTGAAATTCAATCTGCACATGGTTTGAAGCATGAATACATGAATTGAATCTAGTAATTAGCATGAAATAATTTGAAAAAAAAAATGGATATATGAAGTTTCCCAAAATAAATCGATGAAGTGGAATTTAAAAATATACTTATACAAGATTTTGATCATCAGTCATATGATAGAGTCATTGATTTGCATGCTATATGAAATAGATTGTGAACCAGTTCAGATTTTCAAAAATTTTGTACATGAAGATACAATCTCAAACAATATACAATAGGCTATGGCATTTATTTTAGCTTCAAGAAGTTCCCCAATTAAGATTACAAACATGTTCTACATGTCTTTTTTTTTAACAAATGATATTACCCTTTAACACTTTGTTGATTGCTATTAAAATCCATAGGTAAAGCTTTAATTAATAGGCAAAAAACCTTTCCAAAAAACTCATGTAGTCAATACAACTACATCAAATGCAAGTAATAATGAAATAGAAGTATGTATGAATGTAAGAGAAGAAAACAAGAAGGTTAACAGAAGTTAGCTATGTATGGACTTTCAATATTCACACCAAAGGTATTTCAACACAAGTAATTATCATCAATCAGTTTTCTTCGAAAGTTAACATCACTTAATTTTTTTTTTTAAATAAAATGCAAGGAGAGAAATATCAATAAATTATTGCACTCAACTATTAACAATTCCCAGAATAATTGAAATACTTATGTCGTGTTAAAATCCCCTCCAAAAGCATTAGTAATCATGAAATCAAAATTTAATATGAAACTTATAGGATTCGTTTAGTAGATCAAGTTAAAAGAAATCAATGAATGTGTATGTGGAAATGAATTACTAAAATGCAAAAACAAAAAAGGTTAATATAGATGAGCATACCCATTAAAGCAAGTCATGAGGTCAAGCTCACCTTATCCATGAAAAAAATTAGGCAACCAAGTACATATAAGCTCTAACCGCCATGCTAAACTTCAATTTTATCATTACCAGCTTCCATGCTAATAAAATGAACTAATGAAACATATGTCTAAAAATGTTCACATGTAATCCGAGGAAGAATTTTGTCGTTAAGTATAAAAGCATTTGAACAAAATTACCTATCAATTAACGCAATTCTTTTAAGGAAATTCCAATTCAAAATTTTCCATAAAGTAAAGCTAGATGGAAAAACTCCAGTAGTCAATCCAATCCACGAACATGCTTAACATACACTAATAGTGAATTTTGATAAGATGATCTTGCTTTAAAGTACCAAAGAAATTTTTTCTTTTGCTTTTACCCCCACATCTTACTTCACGAACATAACATAGGGAAACGAGCTTAATTTGTGCAATTAGCCACCATTCCCAACATACATATATGCGAGTCCATCCTCTTTCAACTCATGCGTACTTTTACAAGTTTAGATTGGAACGAACTTGATGCAAATCATTAAAAGGAGATGTATATTTCAATTTTTTTTGGTGTTTACACATTGGATTGTACACATATGAAGACTAATAAAAATGTTCCTTCATATCAACAAGAGTAATGTGAACCCCTTTCATATCTACTTCATGTTTTACCATCTTTGATTTTGAAAGAGAAGGTAGAAGAGTGAAGAGTCGAAGGAAGATGAGAAGGTAAAGGAGAATAAGATGAAAATTAGAGAAAGAAAGGGAAAGAAATGGGGAGGAAGAATAAGAAGGGAAGAGGAAGGAATAGAAAAGGGGAGGAGGAAGAAGAAGATGTAGATGATAAGGTAAAAGAAGCTGGAAATTAGAAAGAAAAAAGAAGAATTAGAAAGATATACTAATTCGGGTCTCCATTTCACATGGGAAGCTGATGAAAAGGGGAAGTAGGTTGGGAGAGCTTGCTGCGGCTTCTGGATTTAGACCAAAGGGAGATTGGGGTGGATGAGTGAAAACTAGGGGGGAAGATTTAGCCTATTGCTAGTGCGAGGAAGAGGCAATTGGCAGGATGCTTCGGCCTCTTGTGGGATCAAATAGGTGTTGTTGATCTTGTGTGGCTCCAAAGGAATAAAGAGTTGGAGAGTGGGCGTGCAACCTAGGTCAGTTCGAATGAGAGAGCTAAAGGATGAACTGGTTGCTGATGCAGTCGAGAAACAAAGAATCGTTAGAAGAAATGCCAGTAGAGACGAAGGAGGAAGATGAACAGTAATCTTCATTGATTTTTCTCATTGTTGATTACAGGTGTTTAAATAAGCAAATCAGTTATACTGGGTAATTACAACTTTACCCTTGACAATTACTTAAAGTAATTTAAATGAAAGAGGAAGTGGCGCAACTTCGGCTAGCGTAGAAGGATCAAACGAACTCCGGCAGGCTTTTCATAGATGAGTGGGATTGTCATCCTTGCCACCGTCCCTCAAACTGATGGTTGGAAGAACCATGTGCTTGTCACGTAACATAGCTAACCGAGTGGTGGTAAGAAATTTAGTAAAAATGTCTGCCGGCTGACCTAGTGTGGAGATATGACGGACGACAATGTGCTTGGATTGGATAGAGTCCCTGATAAAGTGTTGATCAATTTCTATATACTTGGTGCGGGCATGAAAAATGGGGTTGCAATCAATAGACATTGCGGAGACATTGTCGCAGAAGAGATTAGTAGCAGGGAAAGTAATCATGAAATCTTCATAGAGCCGTCGGGTCCAGATGATGTCGGCAGCTGTGGAGGCCATGGATTGATACTCAGCTTCGGTTGAGGATCGTGCAACGGTCATTTGCTTTTTGACAGACCAGGTGAGTAGAGCGGTGCTAAGGAACAGACAGTAACCCGTTGTAGACTTTCGGTCCAGTTGATCGCCAGCCTAATCTGAATCGGAATAAGCTGAAAGATTTAAAGTAGTCTTGGGAAGAAATAGACTGCAATGTGATGTGCCTTTCAGGTACCGAAGAACAAATTTTAGAAGCTAAAAATGCAGAAGTAGGGGGTTGTGCATATGCTGGCACAACTTGTTCACAATGAAAGAGATGTCAGGACATGTGGAGGAGAGGATCTGTAACAAGATGGCGAGTTGTCGGAAGAGCTCTGGTTGTGCAAATGGGGATTAAAGGGTGGGATCTGTGGGGTATAGAGGGAAGGGGCGTAAGTAGTGGTTTGCAGTTGGACATGGAAGCTAGATGCAGTAGTTCGATGATGTATGATTGATGTGATAGGTGATAGCCCTGCGTAGATCGAGTGAATTTAATCCCAAGGAATGTGGAAAGATGACCAAGGTTCCTTGTTTTAAACCACTGTTGAAGATTGGAGATCAAATTTGAAATGTAGAGCGGATCACTTCCTGTAATTAGGATATCATCAACATAGATTAGGATGTAAATATGTAAGCGATCTTTGGTGCAGTGAAAGAAGGAAGGACAAGCCGAGCTTGAGGTAAAGTGTTGGGTTTGGAGATAAGTGGATAAGGTTGCAAACCAAAGACGCGGAGCTTGTTTGAGGCTATATATGGCCTTGTGTAGTAAACAGCATGGTTGGGATAGGAGGGATCCTCAAAGCCTTGTTGTTGTGTCATATAGATGGGATAATCAAGCTCCCCGTGAAGAAAGGCATTCATTACATCAAGCTGAGAAACACCCCAGTCATGGTGTAAGGCTACAATTAAGAAAAGACGGTTTGTCGTGTGTTTGACAACGGGGCTAAACATCTCCAAATAATCTATACCATATTGCTGTTTGAACCCCTGTGCAACCAAACGAACTTTGTGGCATGCAATGGTGCCATCAACAAGATATTTCAACTTGTAGATCCACTTGCAGCCAATGAGAGGTTGATTGGCCGGAAGAGGAACGAGCGACTAGGTGCCTTGAGCTTGGAGAGCATGGAATTCAGCGAACATTGCTTGATGCCAGTTGGGATCTCTGTTGGCAATGGTAAAGCAGGTGGGAGAAGAACTAATTGAATGAGAAAGGTTGGGAATTGTACAGGGTATGAGATGCCCTGTTTGGAACCGAGTAAGCATAGGATGAGTGGTTTTATTTTTGGGAGAAGGGGCGATGGTAGAGATAGTATTTGTAGTAGAAAGGGGGGTTGTGATGTAGTTGGGCAGATGGATGGTGAAATTAGCAGGGTAAGTGAAGAGGAAGATGAGTTAGATTGTTGTAGTGTAGTTGCTGTTAGTATGGTTATATGAGTAGGTGACTGAGAAGATGGTGGGAAGAAGGGAAGCGTAGTGAAGGGCTACAACGGTGGAGATGGAGGTGATGGAACAGATGGAAATAGAGATTCATTAAAGATGACATGTCGGGATATAATGATTTTATAAGTGGCGGGACTGAAGCATTTGAAACCTTTGGTGTATGGAATGTAACCAAGAAATATGCAGCAGACCGAGCGAGGTGATAGTTTATTTTGGCTGAGGGGCTTCATCCATGGAAAGCATTCACAGTCAAATGGATGTAGGAATGAATAATCAGAAGGATGATTATAGAGAAGGTGATAGGGGGACTTATTAGAAGTGTTTGGTGATGGGAGGAGATTAATGAGGAAGGTAGCAGCTAAGACTGCATCAGACCAGAAAGAAGAGGGAAGATGAGCATCCAAAAGAAGAGTTCGTGCTGTATCCAATAAATGGCGATTTTTACGTTCAGAGACGCCATTTTGTTGTGGTGTATAGGGGCAAGTGAATTGGTGAGTAATGCCATGAGAGGTAGTGAAGGATTTTAGGATGTTATTTTGAAATTCTCCTCCTCCATCACTGTGAATAGTGCGAACAGAGCCTTTTAGCTATTTTTCAGTTGCAGTGATGAAATTAATTAGAGAAATAGTAGCTTCAGATTTTTGTTTAAGAAGAAAGAGCCAACTGTATTTGGTGTAATCATAGCAAATCAGTAAAAAATAATGGAAGCCATCATAAGAGCAAACAGGGGCCGAACCCCAAACATCAATATGTATTAAATCCAAGAGAGAACTAGATACATGTTGAGAAGAAGAAAAAGGCAATCTGTGACTCTTAGCGAGTGCACATGAACTATAGACAGACTTTAAAGATGCAATTCATAGAGACGTGAAGGATTTGGATAATGCAGCCATCATCTTGACATTGGGGTGACCGAGACGACGATGCCAAGAGAGAGCTGAGCGAGGCGTAATGACGGTGGTGGAAGAGGCTATGATTTGGTGTTGAAACGGAACTTGGTAGTGGACGTTACGGGAGCTTCCGTGGATTAGAGGTTGATTGGTCATCGTATCCTTAACACGAAAACCAAATTTGTCAAACGTAATGGAGCAGTCGTTATCGGATGTTAATTTTGATATAGATAAGAGACGATGTGTGAGATGAGGAACATGAAAGAGTTGATTAAGGCAAAGCTTACGGGTGGGTGTAGGAAGGAGACCATTACCAACATGCTGAATTGGAAGAGAGGTACCATTGCCAATATATACCTGATCACATCCTGAGTATGGGGTTGCTTGCTGAAGAGGGAGTGGATCTGGACAGAGATGAGCTAAAGCACTGCTGTCAAGGTACCAGGGAGATGGGTCTGAGTCAGCTAACAGAGCAACATTGGAGTTCTAGGACGAGGGTGTGTAGCTAAAGTTCCCACAATGGCAGCAATTTGTGGCTGAATGTCCCTTCTTACAATAAATTTGACAATCGCCATCAAACTGAGGAGTTTTTGGAGGAGGTCGCATTGCATTGTTAGTGGAATAGCGACCACAGCCATGACTGTATGAAGAACGGATGCGAGAGCGACCTAGGTTTGAAAATAAAAGCAAGATGGCTGTCAGGCTGAGAGGAGCTGGAGAAGGAAAGGTCGTGGATGGCATCAGTCATTTGATGAACTTCTTCGCTGCGGAGAAGAGAATACAAATCATCCAAGGAGATGGGATGAAGGGAGCTCTGAATCATGGATTTCA
>NW_021319761.1:232418-267074 GCF_001605985.2 Dendrobium catenatum | reverse complement strand
TCTCTAAGCTTGAGAATAACCTCCCTTAGATACTTGCAATGAACAACAATATATGAATAGCTTACAGTCTCCTAACATGGCCTCTAACACATAACTCATCATTGCTTAGCCTTCTATATTTGAAAAATTAATTTGTAGGAATTGTATTTTTGCTCAATCTCCACCAAAATAATTTCACTCTTGGATTAAGTTTAAGTTTCCTAATCCATTCATAATATCCATAACCATCCTCCTCGTTATTAGCTTCTATCAATTTTTCATAAGCCAAAGCAATTGTGGATCTTCCCGAATGTTGAAACATAGCTTCCATTCGATCGTCCTCACAAATGGAGCCAATATGAATTTGTACAATCAACATTATAATTTAATGATGAGAAAATCGTTTCAATTCCATCTCATTCCAACTTCCATCCACATTTATAAAATAACTGAGTATTATTCCATCCAATTCCCCACAATTAGCAAATGTTGGCCACATGTTTATCATTTGTCAAGTAGCCAAATGTCTTTCAACACGTTGACTTTCCTTCCATTACACACTTTCCATTTGACAATTGGATTAAGATGTTTACCTCCATCTACAAGAATCTGACATGTATTAGAAGCATTCTTCTTACATTCCCCATTTAGAATATTATCCCCATATGTCAAAATCATATTTCTATGTAATAATGAGTCAGGATTGTTGATAGCATTCCATGCCAACCTTTCTGTGAGTGGACCTATTCTGTGAATTGTTGAATGAATTACCAATCCCCCAACACTTCTCAATTTACAAATATCCTCCCAAGCTACATAGTGTAGACCTCTTCTTCCATTTGGTTTGTGCCAATTGAAATCTCTACTAAACTTGTCCATCTCATGTAGTAATTGTTTTGGAACCAAAGAATGTGTTATCAAATAATTTGGCAATGATAACAAAGATGAATTTGACAAGATTATTCTTCCCCCCATAGATAAAGTTTTACTTCCCCAAGCATTTAGTCTATCCAAGACTTGATTCAACAAATCTTGAAATCATCCATACCCAACCTTCTTATAATGATTTTAATTCCCAAGTATTTCTTTTTGTTTACTACTTTATACCCAAGTCTTATAGCAAGTTTATGCTTAACGAATCATTTGACAAACTTACCAAATATAATTTGAGATTTGTTGATGTTAACCCGAAGCCCAATCCATCCACAGAATTCCACAATAATTCTCTTCATTATTCTAGCTAAATGAAGTTTTACTTGAGAAAAAAGTAGCACATCATCAGCATATAGAATATGGGTGACCTTCTTACTTCTTGGAGATACTTGAACACCCAATTCATTTCCTCTTTGTTTAATTGCACTTCATAAACAAGTAAGGTGATAGTGGACACCCCTGACGAAAACCACATTCATCATTTATCCATCTTGTGTTCCTTTCATTCAATATAATACAGAACCTTGCATTTATTACACATTCCATATTGAGATCATAAAACTTGGGTGGAAACCCGTACCAAATAAGAATGTGTTGTAGAGTTGGCCATCCAATGCTATCGTAAGCCTGCTCCATATCCAATTTGATTTCCATCAAATTTTAAATTTATTGAAAATATCTCTTGAGCCCATAAACAATATTCTAACATGCTTCTATCAGGAACAAATGTCATTTATTCTTCAGAAATGATGTTTGAAATGTATAATTTAATTCTATTGACCATCATAGTTGCAACTATCTTATATGTGGTTTGACATAGACTTATTGGCCTATAATTTGATGGCAAGATTGAGTTTTTTACCTTAGAAATTAACATGATTATTGGCCTATAATTGGAGTGCAGTGGCCTTTGCAACCATCACTGCCCGGTGACTTGTTGTTTCCCTATTGAAAAATTGCATTCTTAAACCCCTCTTCAGTGAACTCATCTCTGAGCATTTCCAAATCCATGAGCGTAAATTTCTGATTTTCAGATAGCAAAGGCCACTCATTAAGATTGCATTTTTTGGATCTCCACTTCTTATTGAAGAATTTCAACAGAACTTCTTCAATTTGTTCAATCGCTTGTAGCACATTGTTGTTCTCATCTTTAATTTTCCTTACAATATTCCCATTCCTTTTTGTCGAGGCTAAATTATGGAAGAACCTAGAGTTTGTGTCTCCTTCTTCATACCATGTCACCTTAGCCCTTGGGTTCCAACAAGTAGATAAATTTCTTAAGGTAATGTTTAACTCAAAAACTTTACTTCTGAGAAGCGACAATTGTTTTGAATTGATACATGCATTCGTGGCCTCCTCCATTTGTAGATTCAATATTTCCTTTTTTTAATTGGTCTTTAAGCAAGCATAAGTCTTTACATTTATTCTTGTTCCAAATGATGAGTGATTTTAAAGTTCTTATAAGCTTCCTATGCAAGATGTCCACTTTATTGTCAAAATCAATTTTTTTCCAAGAATTTACCACTATATTCAAGGTAGTTGGGTATGATCTCCAAGTATCTTCAAATTTTATACTTTTTGCTTTGTTGTATTGCTTCTCTTCAAATATGAAAACTATAGGGCTATGATAAGATGCAATCCTTACAAGGTGTCTGATTTTTGCTAATGGAACCAATTGCAAGGCAGCATAATTCAACAATCACCTATCAAGCCTCTCCCATATTCTAGTAGCCCCTTTCTTGTTGTTACACCAAATAAATCTTCATCCAACCATTCCAACATCATGTAGATCATTATTGATAATAAATGCCTTCATATCTCTAGGTCCCTTAGACAAAATGAACCTTTTCTCTTTTTTATCCTCCTTACATAAAATGCAATTGAAATCCCCCCCCACACACACACACCCATAATGGAAGGAATGCTTTCAAATGCACTTCTCAAGCTTATCCAAACAAAATTCTTTCATGACAATTCTTGTTCGCATAAACCATTGCAATATTCCATCTCACCATAGAAGGAGTAATAAGAACCCTAAACACCATTGGAAAGAATGCTCAATCACCATCGAATGACCCATTTATTATTCCACAAAACCAAAATGCTCCTTTAACCCCTACTTGAGCTGGATGATGGAAAAAGATCGAAATCATTCCAGATGAACAACTATAAAACTTCTCTTTATCAATGTTTGATAAATGTAGTCTCGGTCAAGCCAATAAAAAAGACATCATAAGTCTAATAAATTTTCTTTAAGATAACAAGAGCTTCTTATCTTCCAAGCCACCCTACAATTCCAAAAAGATAATAAAAGACATTAAAATAACCGAAGGGGAGACATCCTGCCTTTTTTACTTCCTCTTCCTTCACCTCTTTTCTTCCTATTTTTAGGTTCAACAAGTCCCAAAGACCTTATATCTTTTACCAGTTTATTCTTGACCAAAACATTTAGAACATCACTCTTTTCTTTCACTACAATTGGTATACCATCTGAACTATCCAAAGGTTCAGATTCTCAATGGCATACTATATCTTTATTATTTTCATAATCTCCATAAGCATCTGAACATCAACTTCTCCATCTTTGACTTTCTCAGCTAAAACATTGAACTTATTTGTTGTGATATTACCATTACTCTCATCAAAATTTGTGCATAATTTTTCAGCTAATACCGACTCAGCAGTTGTTGTTTCAAACAATAACTGCATATCCACATCAGGCTTGCATATCTATTTCGGTGCTTCATCATCTATATTTTTGATATTATCCACTTTATGAATATTACCTTTAGCATTTCTCAAAGTTTTTCCTCCACCATTGAACCTTCCATCTTCGAATCTATTATTTTTGAATTTTACATGAATCCATGGGCCATACTCAATTTTTCCCACATCATAATCCTTTACTTCCTTTGAAACTTAGACATCACTTCCAGTTTTAATCATTTGCTTCATAGGTTGGATTTTCTTTGGAATTGCAGCATCTTCTGGACAAACTAATCTATCATGACCCACTTTGCCACAATGGTCGCAAAGTAAATCAATCTTCTCGTACCCAACCTTTTAAAATAATCTACCTGAGGTTCCATCAACCCAAACACCATTTGGTAATTTATTTTCCAAGTTAATCCTTATACATACCCGAGCATACTCTCTTTTTCTCCATTTGAAAGAGTTTCCATCCAAATATAATGGTATACCATTATAAGAAGCTATTCTTGTAATATTCTCCTCATCCCAAAAAGATAAAGTTAAGTACGGAAACCAAATCCAAACAGGTGTTGTAACACTTTTGAATGAATTTGGATCAAATGAAGGAGACCACTTGTCCATTCTTATAATGTGTCCTCCAACATACCATGGACCACCATTTAGTACTTCTTCTATTTTATCAAAATTCTTAAAAGAACATACAATCCAACCCATACCAAGTGTAGTCAGATGGAAATTATCAAATTTATTGCATTGCCTTCTCAACTCCATACAGCATATTGGAAATGATGGACTTTTTCCCAAAATCTTTACCACTAGGGAATTCTATAAAATTTGAGAGTTTTTGTATTCCAAATCAGAATTCAACTTTACTACTACTCAATCCTCTAACATTTCTAGTCATTCAAACTTGTAAGAGCATTTGATGTTCTGAGCTTTCTATCAAGTTGAAATAATCTCATCTTTCAATCCACCAGTTTCATTATTTTTACCATCATTATTAGTATTCTTCATAACTCTGTCTTTTTCCACATTATACCCATTGCCTCATTACTTTCCAACACGACAAAATCATCTTTATCAACCTCATACAAACTTCCGTTTTTTCCATAAGAATTTTTGTTAAGCAACATAGGTGAATTCATATTTATTGCACTATTACCAGGGTTTGCATTTGAATTTCAAAATCAGTTAACAAAAATTTTCATGCCTGGTGATGAAGCTCCAAGTTTGGTAGATTTCACAGGTGATTGAATCTTCTCTTTGCTGAGGAGTTATAAAGTCTAATTCTTATGAAATAGATTTACCCTTACCTGATACATCGAAGACTTTCTTAGGACCATCTTCAGTAACTTCCTTAATAATCAGAGCACACCTTGAAGATTTGAACGTTCCATCATCATTTTGATGCTTCAGAATAGCAGTTTGTTGAACATTAACTTCTGAGATTTGATTAGATCTTCCACCACTTGTGGATACATCCTTTGCCGCCAGAGGTAGTGATGGTCAGCATTCATCCATCGTCATCCCTTCAATACCATCCGAAAATTGAGGATTAAAAACCAGGAAATTCAAATTTTGAAATCCAAATGTGAGTTTTCTCTTTCTAGCAAATGGGAGCTTCTACTCAACCATTTGAACACACTAAAATAACACATGTCTGGTGCTGGAGGTCATAGATATCAAGAACGAACATCTAGCCATAACCATTCAATTTTTTATTCTAATGTGGGAAGCCATTCAAATTGTTTGAAAGTTAATTGAACTAAGTTTAAATTAATAAAACTAATTTGGGTTCATATCTAATCATGAACCAAGGTCAATTTGACTCAATTCAATTCAATTTAGGTTTAATTTGATTTGATTGTATTAATTTGAAGAAATTAAACATGAATTGGTGTAAATTAGATTCAAATTGGGTATGATGGGGCTCAATTAGCTCGTTCAAGCATGCTCAAGGTAAACACATGAAAAATGAGGTCAACATGGCTGTGGGAAGTAAAGTTAAGGTTGGTTTAAAGTAATCTTATAATGGATATAATAGCATATAATTAACCAAAGAGGTTCAAATGGTCATAAGAATTCATCGTATGCAGTTTGGGAGCTTTATAGAGTGAATACTATATAAGTTTTTTTAAACCATAGGTGTAGGATTAGGGTTAAAAAGTTAGTTATATATGAGGTTGTATGTAGGCTAGTTATGCTATTTGAGACATGTATATTAGGTCTAGGATTAGGGTTAAAATGCTAGTTATATATGAGGTTGTATGTAGGCTAGTTATGCTATTTGAGACATGTATAAGCTCTTTGTAAAAGATACCAATATTAGAGGAAGCTTGTACTAAAAGTTTGGTTAACTAAGACAGAGATGGTGTAGGTCACTCCTTTTTCTCCCTAGCGGCAGCTTCTAATATACTTGAAATAGCTAAGGAAACCACCAAAAACTCTTGGGGAGAGAAAATGAAAAGAGAGATGCACTGGAGGAGCTTTGTGTAGGTAATAATGCATTTATAAGTTTTTCATTTATTTTTCACTATTTTAGGTCGTGAAGACCAATGGCAACAACTTGGATTGATTAGAGAGCTACCGTAGATTATTTTAAAGTGAAATAGGTTGTTAGGTAAGGATCTATGAGGTTTGAGGTCGTCTGAAAGCGAGATAATAACATTAGGTCTTTTATAATGGTGGGGACCACTACTATTTAATTTTGGTTGAACGAGTGCATGGGTTTGGTTTAACAATTCTTTAAGAGGATTCTAGAAATGGTTAAGCAAGTTAAACCCAATGATGAGGACTAGAGTAATGGTAATGGAAGGAGGATTGGAAAATTTTCATCAGCTAATGGATGAGGATGGAGTAATGGTAGAGGAGCATACTGAAATTGAAAAAAAGTTTGTTGAATTCTTCAGCAAAACATAGAGGAATAGAGAGTGATGTTTGGATAAATGTCCTCCAGTTTTGAAAACTATAACTGAGCTAAACTCTTAACATTTAGAGGCTGATTTCTCCTTTGAAGAAGTGGAATTGGTTACTAAAAGGCTTGGCAACAACATCTCTCCCAGATCAGATGACATCACATATTCTTTTATTAAAAATTATATGAAGATAATTAGCAATGAAGTTTTGCTTGCTATCCATCAATTCCTGTCTATGAGGAAACTGTGTCCTAAATGGAAGGAGTCATTGGTGGTACTCATTCCTAAAGTTATGAGTCTGTCTACTCCTACAAATTTCTGTCCTATCAGCCTATGTGTTTTTATATATAAAATAACTATAAAGTTGTTGCTCAATAGTCTCTTGAAGGTCTTTCATGGATTAATCTCGGATGAGCAAGTAGCTTTCATCAAAGGTAGATCTTTATCAAATCATGTACTCCTGACTCAAGAACATTTTAATAAATTGAGATTTTCTAAAGCAAAAAAAAGGTTGGTAACAATTAAATTAGACATGGAGCAAGCTGAAGATAGTATGGCATGGGATACTCTAAAGAAGGTGTTGGAATACTTTAGATTTCCAATTAAATTTTCAAGTCTTCTAATGGAATGTGTGGAAAATCCAGAATTTTTCATTATGATAAATGGTAAAATCTCTAAGGGGATTAAAGAAAAAAGTGAATTTAGAAAAGGATGTTCGTTATCTCCATATTTATTTATCCTTTGCTCTCAACTATTGTCAAATGCTTTAAGTCGTATTGGAAGGAATTTGGGAATCAAGGCCACTTCAATTGGTCCTAGAATCTCGCATCTATTGTATGAGGATGATATTCTTTTATTTTTAGAAGCCAAGTTGGAACTGATGAAAAAGTTAAGAAGTATTATTCTTATTTATTGTAGCTGGACAGGGCAATGTGTTAATATTCAAAAATCAATAATTCTATTTGCAGAAGCTGTGAATCAGAAGAAGAAGAAATCTATTTCAAGTTTATGGGGTTACAAAGTGGACAATGAACCGAACTATCTTGGGATCAAAATGGTCTTAAGAAGGCTGGTTTTATCAGATTTTAATGGCCTAATAGAGAAAGCTGCTGCCAAACTGAATAGTTGGGGTAATTGTTTAATTTCTTTAGCTGGAAGACTCTTGTTGGTAAAATCTGTCATGATATCTCTGTCGGCATTATTCTTAGCTCACTCTTTAATTCCATTGATCATGATAAAAGAGTTAGACAAGGCTTGTAGTAATTTTATATGGGAAAAACAAGTAGGGAATCACGGTTTGCATTACATTGCCTGGGAAGATTTATGTAAATCATGGAATATGGATGGCCAAGGAATCCATTCGGTGGTCTCTATGGTTATGCCATTGAGAGAAAAATTTGTTTGGAGACTTTTAAACAAAGAAGAATCATTGCTTAATAAATCTTTGGTTGCCAAATATGGGGTTGATTTAGTAAATGCTGTTATCAAGAGTAATAGATCAACAAATTGGAAGATCTTATCCATTGGAGAAAAATCTCTTCAACCAATCACTAGATGTAAAATTGCTTTAGGTACATCTATTAATATCGTGAGAGAAGTATGGATTCTAGATAAATGTCTAGATAAATGGCAAACTTTTATTGTGGTCTTGGATTATGATTTTCCATCAATTGATTATTTCATAGTTGATGGAATTTAGAATAAGGAATATCTAAAAGATTTTTTTTGGTATTTCCTTAGTTGAATTCATCTTGCAAATTCAATTTTTTCCTAATCTTCAAAGTGATTGTTTAGAGCTTATGAATAAGTTCTCGGGTAAAAGTATAGCAGCTGTTCTTCCTACTGTGGATTATGCAAAATTGCTAAAAACGCTTCTCCTTTCTCCTCGGGTGGAATGCTTTTTGTGTCATCTTTTAAATAATGCAATTCCAACCAATGATTTTTTAATGTACCGAAGACTGTTGGGACATAATTTATGTCCTAGAGGGTGTAATGAAGTGGAAAATATTGAATTTGTAATGGTGAATTGTTCAAAACTTGCTCAAGTTATTGATTTGCTTAAGACATGGCGATTTTTTATTCCTGTTTTCTCGTCAATCAGAGATTGTAAAACAAAATTAGAACTGCTATCTTTGAATAATCCTTTGACTGTAAAGATTTATTATGCCATGGTGTATTTCTCATGGAAGATTAGAAACAAGTGAAAGCATGGTGATCATGAATTCAGTGTAAGCTTTATAGCTTCCAAGGCTATCAGTTTTGCATTAATTTTAAACTCAAATCTATTCGTGGATCACTAGGTTTCTAACCAACCTAATCAAGTGTCTCTTTATTGGCACCCTCCGCTCCAAGGATGGATTAAAGTCAACTTTGATGCATCTTTATCAAAATCAAATAATGGTGGAATTGGTGGAGTATTTAGAGACTAAAAAGGTAAATTCTTACTTGCTTTTAATATTAATTGTATTCATTGGGATACGAGAATACTAGAATTTATGGTATTTCGATCCTTGAAGAAAATAATCCTTGAATGGATGTTGGATGCTAAAGGGATAATAATTGAAGGAGATAATCACAATATCATCAAACATTTGCATAACTCAGTGGATAATGCACCCCAAAATGTACATAAGGAAGAATGGGAAGACTTATCTTTCTTGGAAGGCTTTAGATAGTTATTTTTTTTCATTTTACAAATATAAAATGTAATAAGATAGCAGATTATTATGCTAACCTTGCCTTATTAGGTGATTTCTTTTGGGAAGATTTGAGTTGTAATATGATCCCTCCAACATTTCTTTTCTTGTTAAAGGAGGATTGTGATAGAAGCTCTGTCACATAGTAGGTTGTAATAAGTTCTTTTCTTTATTAATGCAAATTGCATTTTCCTTCAAAAAAAAATGATGAGGACTAGAGTTCTGGGTTTAAGCAAGTTTGATCATTTATGCATTTTCAAGGAAATTGACCAGTTTGATTGGTAAAAAAGGGTCAAGGTAGCTAGGATAGACCACATAGGAGATTTAGGTGTTATGCAATCCATTTTTAATAGATTTTGAGTAATGCATTCAATAATTGAATGAGGAATATCATTTATACTTGGGTTTGAAAATTTTAGAAGAGTTGACCAAGTCAACTCATCATGAGTTTTACTCACCCATGCTTTAAGCATGTTTGGGTTAATAATTATAGGGAGGTTGAACAATTAGAGGGGTTTATTTGATTTCATGCAATGGTGTGACCCAATTTATACTAGTTTGAACTGTCTCGAGTTCGATTGACAAAGTCAACATTTAATAAGAGTAGGTTGGCCATACATGTTCAATGTATTGGGAGTACGTTTAAACTGATTTAGGAAAGTTTAAGGGAGAAATGAGGTTTATAGTAGCTCGATCAAAGGTTTGATCAATTGGGCTAAATTGCGCTAACATAACCAAACTAATTGGGTCAACCATTGTCTTGGGTAATCAAGGTTGATGGATTTAATGCATAAAGCTCTTAATTATGAATTTTGATTTAAGTTTCAAATCAAGGTGCCAATGTACTATAGAGTGCAATGCATTAGTCATAATGATTATAAATTAAGTTTCTAAATTGATTTATCTATATTTCCTTTAGTTTAAGAAGGCTTGTGGTTAATTATTGGGTATAAGGTATCTAGACTAGTCACTAAATTTAAAGAAAAAAACATGTTTTAAGGTTTAAGGTTTGAATGAACACAACTAAAAATTATATCAACGAGATCGTAGCTCAATGAGATTCACGAGAGGAACTATAGTCTTATGAAATAGGGTAGAGGGACTATAATTTGAGAATGGTGATTGGAAGGACCATCATTGGGTGACACAGGTTAGAGGGACTATAATAGGTCAATATATATAAGTTGGTGGGACTGTAGTCTGGTGATTGTGATTAGAAGTATCATAGTCTACTTGTAGATGTCAATCAAAATACAAAGGGGAGATTAAGTTCAATGAGACCTTAGTTAGGTGATGATGGTCAAAGGAGTCATAGTCGGATGAGAATGACCAAAGGGACCATAGTTGGCAATGGATGCAAAGGGACCCAAATCTATATATGGTTGTTAGAGGGATCATAGTCAATTGATGGCTATTAGATGGATCAAAGTTAGGTGAGGATGAAAAAAATCATAGTCACTTGATGTTGTTTAGTGGGAACGTATTTGGGTGACATGTGTCAGAGGGGTCATAGTAAGGCAATTGTGGTCGTAAGAACCGTAGTCGAGTGACAGTGGCTTAAGGGATCATAATTGGGTAATGTTAGTCAAAAGTTCTATAGTCAGGGGATGATGTTCTATGGGGATGTAGTTAAAGGATGTGCATTGATGGAGCATTAATTGGGTGGTGAAGGTCTTATGATAGTAGTTGGCTGGTAAACATTTTGGTGAAAGCTCAGAGGTCCAACAGTAGTGGTTGGTTGGAAAAATCTTGGTGATGGTTACCTTATGAGGTTTTGCCTATGGTGGTTAGTGTTAAGTGTAACTTTTATACAATTTTATCATAAAAAAATTAATAAAAAAAATATGTTATTTTAGTTCATGTTATTAGTATATATTTAGAAAAAAGGAGGGAAATTTTTAAGTACTAAAAATAGTGCACAACACTCCAACTACCAACGTCATAGCATCTATAATACCTTGGTGCCAAATAAAGTAATCACAACATCAAAGCCTTAAAAAAAATGGAAAATAATTTAGCACCCTGTGGAGTCAAGGTAAGCACCGCTACATAACATAGCATTGTACAGTTAGAAATTTGCACTACAACACTTGAGTCTTAGGAATTTGAGTGCCAGAGCACCAAGCATTACAAAAATATAATATTTAATAGAACCTTCAACCATCACAGTGTTAATATTTTGTATCAACAAGGTAGAGTGATTGATGAAATACATAGCCACACGCATGTTCATTTAATAAAAATATTGATTCAAAGCAGTGCTATAATGAAGAAAGCCAGAAAAGTCAATGACCTAGTTCATCTTATAGCATCACAACTCCTCCATATCAGGCATCATTGCCCCTAAACTCATTCCTGTACTTTATATAAATAGTTTTCAGATTGAATTTTGTTGGAGTTTTGTCATAAGTAGGGTAGAGTTGTAATTTTCTACAGTGCCCCATTGGAGTCAAGTCCAAGGAAGATTAGGAAAGAGAAAGATACTTTTCTTTGAGGATAGTTGACTATCTTATTATGAGAAATCAAACATTTGGATAAGTGGGGAGAGTATATTTTTACTAATCAAGTGATGTTTTACTTTACTTTTTCCCTATTATCTTCTCTTTTGTGTAATAAACGAAGAAGTGTTTCCTTTCAATCTTTATCTTGTCTAGCTACTATTCTTGTTTTATGCTAATATTGTGAACATATTAATAGTACTAATATATACTTTTTATGTCTTAAATAAAATTATGAATGTTTTTAATGTATCTTATTATTAATTTAATGCACATAATGGATATATGTGTAGTTACTATCTAGTGTGATATATTGCATCGACGGAGAAATGTTAAAGTAAATTGGTGGATTGGAATGAAATCTTGGAATGCCTATATAAAGATTGTTATACCTTCTAGGTTTAATAAAGACTTTAGAATTATATGAAAGCCTTAAACCTCTCTTTTCTCTCCTACAAGCTTAATATAGATCTAGAGATGTATATGCTCTAATTTATATTAATATTTAAGAATCTTATTAGGAATACTTACTTACTAATTATCCATTTTTGGCAGAATCTGAAATCCTTAATTTTTATTTAGAATGATAAATCTTACATATATAGTAGACTGTACTAGTTTTATTATAATATAGTAGAACACTTCCTTGTGGGATCAATAATCTCTCAATCACTAAATTACTTTATAAATAGGTATACTTACATATCTAGTGGAAAATCAATCAAAGAAAACCTAAGCATTAATTGACCTTAATGTATATTTTATTTCATACACCCATTTAGCTACTCATATTTGAACTGATACAATCAAGCTTTTGGCGTCGTTATCAGGGAAGTAACATGCATATTATAATTTTAAACTATATTGTTAAACTACTTAGAATTTAGACCTACTTGTTGCATGTATCTTTATTTTATAGTTTTTGTTATAATTTTTGAAATAGAAAATTGGTTATTTGGTAGCTTTATTCTTTACATTATAGTGTTTTATTATTGAATGTGTTGTACATCTAGTAAGGTGCCCATATTATTTGATTATACAATTGAAAGGACCCTTACAAAAATTTAAAAAAACTAAAATAATTTTTCTTAAGAGATGCATAAACCAAAAAAAATAGTAGGACCATCCTAGACCACATTGGGAGTATGCCAAACCCATAGTAGATGAAATCCACTAAAGTTTCAATAAACCTACTATCTAGGCTAATAGCTTTGAACTAAAACCTCTCATGATTCAGATGGTTCAAAATTCCCAATTTAGGGGAACTCAAGTTGAGGATCCAAAACTACACTTTGCTAGCTTCTTAGTAATATATGTAATATTCAAGTACAATGGTTTTAGTGATTAAACTATTAGGGTTTATTTTCTTCCATTTTAACTAAGGGACAAAGTTATGATATGGTTAAATTCTTTTCCCCCAGGCTATATAATAATCTGGAATGCATTAACATACAAATTCTTAGCTAAGTATTTCCCACCTTCCAAAATTGTCAAGCATAAAAATGATATCACATCTTTTACCAAATTTCAAATGTCAATTTGGAAAATTTGTAATAGATTTAAAGAATGTTTAAGAAATGCCCTCACCATGCTTCGCCAGATTGGTTAGTTATTCAGACCTTTTACAATAGACTAGTGGGATCCAATATATTAATTGCAAATGTAGCCTTGTGATGTGCTGACGATGCTAGAAATTTAAATTTTGTGTAGGTTATTAGACCTTATAGAACTATCCCAAGGCTAACCAAGAGGGGGGGAGTGGGTGAATTGGTTATTAAAAAAAAATCTTTTGGAATTTTGGAAAACCTTTTTTTTTAATCTTTTTGGAAGATTAAAAAAAACACTAATATTGAAATATACAATGGATTATAAAAATGACTTTCACAGATAATATTTTGACCACAAATATAAAGAGAAGTAAAATAAAATTCAAGAAAAATAAAAATTAATAGAAAAATACTAAATTTTATAGTGGTTCGGTCCAATAAGACCTACGTCCACTCCCTAGAGACTCTTATTCAAGATATTGCACTAATACAAAGTGACTCTCATTTTGACCACATAATAAGGCAGAGAAGCCCTTACAAACTCTCTTCCACCAACCCAGTGAGGTAGAGAACCATCTTCTTTTACACTTTTCAAATGATGGAAACATACCTTCTCATCCTTTTTCACCCACCTGGTGAAGGTAGAGTAGCTACGCATCTTTTTTTACCCACTTGGTGAAGGCAGAGAACTAAGCATCGTTTCTCACCATCCTGGAGAAGGAAGAGAACCATTAGATCTTTTTCACCCTCCTGGTTAAGACAGAGAACCTTAATTCAGTCTTGAAGATCTTTTGTTAAGAGACTCGAAAAATGTTTAGAAGAAATTAGAAGAAGAATAAGAGATCGCACTTTGAACAACCTTGTGAAACCCTCATAATCGCCTTTCACTATATTTCTCACTCTCTAATTTCAAAATCTCTCTAAAAAACACTCCCAATAGTCACTCTCAAGAGAAAATTCAAGGTAAGGGATAGGGGTGGTAGTTTTTTGAAATTATTTATAGAAAACATGTGAAAAACTATCCAAAAAATTGATTTTTTCAAGAGAACCATCATCGGTTAGTATTATACAAACATAGATCGTCTGGCATAATAATTAAAAAATCATGGCTTCATTTGCGTACGAACTGGGATGAATATAGTTTTGAACACTATGGGTCATCTGTATGAGTTTGTATCGTACAATATGAATAGTTCAAAGATGAGCATATTCGTATGATACAATTTGGTACAATTATGATTTTGTACACTATTGGTCATTTGTATGACTTGACATTATATAGTACAAACTGTTCAGAAATGAACATGTTCATTTGATATAATTTTGTACAAATCTAATTTTGTACACCATCAGTCATCTATATGAATTGATACTGTATTGTATGAATAGTTCAAAAAAATCGTGTTCATATGGAACGATCTGGTATGACCTAAATTTCAAACTTGTCAATCGTCTGTACGACTGGATATCATACATTAAAAATAGTTCAAAACTAATTATATTTGTATGGTATGATCTGAATTTCATACTCTATCAGTCATCTGTATGAATGAATATCACACATTATGATCAGTTAAGAAAATCAAGCCATAGTTTAAGTAACCTGATTCTAGAGAAAAAACTAAGTCATATTGTATAGTATAATTAAATGGCATACATTATGATAAGTTTTAAGAATTTTATGCACTCCCCCAGTGTGTGCATGGTTAACCAATTACAATTACACTTGTTCAGGCTCAAGACATAAAAATAAAGATACATACTCCTTTACATTAGATCATATTCTACCTTTCTTGAAGTCTTCAGCAATATGGAGTGATATATGTTTTTTCAAAAATGTTAATACTCACTCAAACAACTAGAAATATTCAATATATATTAGGAGAAAAATGATAAAATCCTAACAATAATATTTTGTTATCATTAAAAATCATAATCTCATTCATGATTACTAATTTGCAACAATCTTCCACTTTTTTTATGATGTCAACAACAATTATTTTTTGAGTAATAAATTAAAGTTATTGTCTCCTAAAGTCCCCCTAAGTGAATAAAAACTAAAAATTATGAGGATAAATAAAATTTTGTCCCCCTTTTTTATTTTAATTTTTATAAACAAACATAAAACAAATTATAAAGCAAAATAACACAAAAAATTACAAACACGAAATTGACTATTAAAGAATTAAGTACTACACGAATCTAAGAAACTTTAAATAAAAATAACAAAAAATAACCCCCCCTCCCCTAAGATCATTTTGATATAGAACTTAAAATCAAAATAAATTTAAAATCAAAACAAAAACACAAAAATACATACCAAAAGAATTCAAACAAATAATAACCTCCCCATTTTCACATCAACAATAAAGGAAAGAAAATAAAAAAAATCCCCTAAATATGAAAGCTAGTATTGACGGATCTAAAATGATCATAAGGAACAAAAATTAAAAATTTTTCAAGATAAGTTTAAATTTCTGAAGCTAAAACTCTTTTTAAACTCATATTTTAAAATAAAAAATAAATAAGATAAGAATAGTTTATCAAATTCAATGTTTGTTCTAGAGATTAGAAATCTCAAAAAGAATTGCAAAAATTAAACAAAAATCCCATAGATTAAAATTCAATAGTTAAAGTTTATTGTTAAATGTATAGATTTTTCTAAGAATTATAAATATAGAGGAGAGAACTAAATGTAAGGTTGGATCATTTTATACCTTATTTTAATTTTGGTAATCAATATGTAACTTTTGATTTTAAATTTTATTTGGCAATCATTGCACCTATTTTCATGTTGGGTTCATTTTATGTCTATTTTCAAATTTGGTGCTTTTTATGCATCTTGTGATATTCTATTCCTTCCTTAACCCAAATCAGTAAATCTTAGCTTATGTGAGTATTTTCCAAATAAAAGAAAGAAAAATTTTCTTATAAGGAAAGATAAACCACAAAATAAAATTACTAAATATAATAATAAAAAATAACACATTAAATAAGAAAATAAAAGGAAAGAAGATTATAACTATAAGACAAAAGTCTTATCAAAACATCAAAAAGATCTCCTTATCTAGATCACATTATAATTTGATTTAAAGTTGGAGTAAAGAAAAAGATTTACTAAGGAAATAAGTTTGTGATGCAAAAATTATAAAATTTTAATTCTTTAAAAGCACATTTTAGATTAGCCAGTATTAACTCATTCATTGATAATTCTAGAGGAAAAGAAATAAAAACTCAGTAATAACCAAACACAAATTTTTTTTTAATAACAGGAACTAAAAATATAAAGAAAATTCAACACACTGAAAAAATTAAACCAACTAAAAGGCGAGACAATAACTGATAGCAACTAAATTATAATCACAAAAAAAAAATAAAAAAAATACGACAAACTACAACTAAACTAATAATTTGGGGTGCCGTGATCTGGAGGAAGTTGTAGTGGATTGAATTGTGTTAAGTAGTTGTTGATGGTAGCTACTTGAGTGTTTAGTAAATCAAATTGTCCTCTAACTTAGCCCATATCTTCATTATATATATAATTATACTGATCCAAATGTGTTTGAACTTGATAAAAATGTTGATCTATATGAGATTCGAGGTGATTAAATCTTTGTAGCATGTATTGATAGAACTATTGATCATATCCAAAAGCAGTAGCAGGTGCAGGTGTGAGTCCTCCATCAAATTCTTCCCCTTGATCCCCTTGATCTCAATGAGAAAGAATTCAAAATGAGGCATCAATGACATAAATAGGTAAATTATTTGGGAGTTCTAGATGTATGAGGTTGTATTTCTTTTTAGGAATATAGGCAACTAGGTGTCCTAAAGCTGAATTCTTCTTCCTTCTTGTTTCAGGGAGTCTAATGTTAGACAAATTATTGATGTAGTCCGGAATCAACTAGTCTTCATCAATAGGAGTGTTTTTAAAGATATAATATGTAATTAAGGAAAGTAGAGGTATAATATTAATTTGATCACTAACTCTATAAATGATAGAAGTTTTTAAGACATGTTGGATGACCCTAGCATTTTCATTTATTAAAGAAACAAGAGGTAAATGAGAGATGGAAGATATACCCCTAAGTGTTTGATTAATAATGGTCCATTTATAACCACTTCTAGATATCATTGAATAATGCCAAACCCCTTCAATCCTAAGATGTAAAAAGGTCCCCAAATCTTCCTAAGTAATTTCAACACGTTGATGGAAAACAAAGGAGAAAATTGCCAATTTTTTTCTCGCACTCTCATATTGGCAAGAAAATAGTAAAAGTCTAAGAATGAAATGCATTGATTAAGGTGAGAATGAAAGAAAATTTACTGGAGTTGAAAAGGGGCATGATTTGAAAACTAATGTCTCCTTGAATTGGAAGATTAGAAGGGACCTACTGAAGGCTTGTTTTTTCTAAAGTAAAAGTCTAAGGCTTGTTTTTTCTTAGCTTAAACAAACCTACTGAAGGCTTGTTTTTTCTCCCTAAGCAGAAAAATTTCATCTCATTCACAATGAGATGAACTACCCTTGGAATGTCGAGATCCCTTGCTATTGCTATCATTTGAGAAAAAGTTTGAACACAAGAATTGAAAGGGACTTGAGAAGAAAAATATTCAAAAAGTTCAAATAACTTACCCCAATTTATAGAATTAAAACTATTTCATACAGTACAAAATTACCTTCGTACATGAGATTTAGATCTTTTTATGAGATGATTTTTGGTTTGTACATACGAATGGAAATTGTCAAGAATAGTTAAGGCTGTAGAAATTTTTTTCATAAAGAAAATTTGTCATGAGTCATTTCGTACGACTTTTAACTAAACTAATCTTACAGACGAATATGTGTTCGTATAGGATGATCAGTTAATAATGTTTATACCTAGCAAGTGAGATCATCCACATTCAAACTCATAACTGGATCGTATAGACGAACATGTGTTCGTACAGATGTTGTTTGAAAAATAACTATCATTAGAATACCTGGTAGGATCATATAGACAAATAATTGATGGTTCGTACAAATAAATAGTGCTTTCTTTAATTTAAACATATGATTAAAAAATAATGAATTTTCAAAACCTAGAGGCTGCTCAATATAAATATCATCTTTTATCAGCCCATTAAGAAAAGCACTTTTAACATCCATTTGAAATTATTTAAATCCTTTAAAATATTTAAAAATTAGAAGTACCATAATTACTTCAAGTCTGGCTAAAGGGGCAAAAGTCTCCTCAAAATCAATTCCTTCTATTTGATTTTACCCCTGGGCCACCAATATTGCCTTATTTCTAACCACTACACCTAAATCATTCATCTTATTTTTCAAAACTCACTCGGTTCCAATAAAACTTTAATTTTTAGGTCTTTATAACAATTCTCAAACATTATTTCTAATAAATTGATTCAATTCTTTTTGCATAGCTATAATCCAAAATTCATCAGAAAGAGCCTTATTCATATTAGTGGGCTTAATCATTGAAATAAATGTTGAGTGGTTAACTTCTTTGCTAAGCCCATTTTTAGTCCTAAAACTTTCACTCGGGCCTTCTAAAATCAGTTCATTAGGATAACTTTAAGATATTTCCATTCTCTTGTCAAATTATTTTCTCTTCAAGGTTTATATTTTTAATTCCTTAGGTATTCTCTTCAAGGTCTTCTTCTTCCAACCTAGACCCTCCATAAATATCAAATTTATCAAAAACTACGTGAGTGGTAACCTCTACTACCAAAGTCCATTTATTAAAAACTCTATAGAATTTTCCAATACTTGAATATCTCATAAATATTCCTTCATCAGATTTAGGATCAAATTTTCCTAAAAGAGTTTTCTCATTATTATGAATGAACACTTTACATCCAAGGACATAAAAGTATGAGAGGTTGGGTGTTTTACCTTTAAGAAGTTCATAGGGTATCTTATTTAACTTAGGTATAATGTTCACCCTATTCATAGTATAACAAGCTATATTAAGCACTTCAAACCAAAAATATTTAGGAAGTGAATATTCAGCCAACATGGCTCTAGTGACTTCTACTAAAGTTTTATTTTTCCTTTTCAACAACTTCATTCTATTGAGGAGTCCTAAGGGCTAAAAAGTTTTGATCTATTCCTTGCTCTATACAAAAAAATTCAATTTTTTAGCTTCAAATTTTCATCCGTGATCACTTTAAATTTTAAGAATTTCACAATATAGCTTCCTCTAAATCCAAGTAGAAAAATTTCAAAACTCTTCTAATGATTAACTCTTATGTGATAAGAATCTAATCCAAGTGAACCTTAAAATCATCAATAATCACATACCTAAAAGTTTTTCCTCCTAGACTTACAGTGCTAAAAGGTCCAAAGAGATCCATATGAAGGACTTTTAAGGGTTTTCTAGTTCTAACATCCTTAATTAAATGAAAGGAGGACTTATCTTATTTTCTTAATTGACATGCATCACACCAATTCCTTCTAGGTAATCTTCTTAAAATTTTTTATGCTTGCATGAAAATGTTTTCTATATAATAACCATGATTCTTCAGTAATAGCTTGTATATAAAAACCATTAGAAGATTTATCACTATTTAAATCATGCATGTAAACATTATTTTCCCTATCTCCATGTAACACATCTACTTTATTTTGGATTATAATACAACTTGCAGGCAAAATTTTTATTTTAAAACCCTTATCAAAAAGCTAATTGATACTTAGCAAATTATGTTTCAAGCCTTCTACCAATAAAATATTTTCAATTAGAAAATTATTTGTATTGCCAATCATACATGATCCTACCACTCTCCTAATGGTGCTATCTCAAAGTGTCACTTTATCTTCTGTCCTAGCCTCCAGCAGTATAAGTTGAATTGTATCTCTAGTCATATTTTTGGAACATCCACTGTCCTAGCACCCAATGCTCTCATGATGGATTGTATGAGAGCGTTTCTATAAAATTATTAAATGTTAGACTTGGGAACCAAAATAAATTTGGGTTCTCCTCTTAACAATGATAATCTAGATGCATATTTGATATGCTGTGATTGATGCATCTTAGGTCTACACACTAGTTGTGTTCTACAATAAATAGTGCAAGTGTGTGAAATATGCCCCATCATTTCACATGAAAAGCATTTAACACCAGAAAATGGATTTAGAAACCTATGTGAGTTATAATATTTTTTTCCTAGACTTTGAAATTTTATGCTTTTGATTAGGATTATAAAATTCTTCAAGTGTGGGAGGTGTCCTATCTTCCTTAAAAACTTTCAGTTTTTCTTTATGATATGAGTTTGCACTTTCTAAAATTGAATTATCAAATTTTAACTCATGTTCTCTTTAATTCGATTTAGCCATAAACACCTTAAAATCATTTTCATGTTCATTACAAGATGTTTTCAATAAATCATGCTCCTTATTTAAATGTTCATATTCATCTAGCAATGTCATGTGGTTGCTATCTATGTTTGCATGATCTTTCCTCAAATTTTTGTAATCCTTTTATAAATTCAAATACACAATGTTAAGATTTGCATGCAATTTTTTGAGTTTTATATATGAATTATAGATTTTCTTAGAAACATCAAATAATTCATCATAGGATAGGTCACATACCTCCTCTTGATATGAAAGATCAAGCTTATCTGCCATTAAGCACAAGTTTGTGACCTCCTCTTCTGCTTCTATTTCTAAAAAGCCTGAAGCTAAGTCAGCCCTAAAAGTTCTTTGTATCCCTTTCTTGCCCCTCATGACATTAGTCTTATCCTAAGCTTTCTCCTTGCTAGGATTATCTTTGAGATTTGGGCACTCTATCTTTATATGTCCATGATTTCTATACGCATAACAAATGACTTCATTAAAAATCTTTGTATTTTTAACTAACTTATCTTTGTTCCAATGCTGATGTCATTGTTACTTTCTCCTAAGGAAACTTTTAAAATGATTAGTCATGAGAGAAATATCTTCATCATCTTCTATCATTGATTAATCACTTTCTAAATCATCAATCTTTAAAGATATATTTCTCTCCTTCCTTTTATCACCTACATTAATCAGTCTTTGATTCACTCCTTGTTCATAAGCAATAAGTGATCCAAGCATATTGTCAATAGGGTATACATTTAAATGTTTAGACTCATTAATGGTAGTTATCTTTGCAACATAGGCAGTAGGGAAACAATGTAAAATTTTATTTACCTTTTTTTAATTTGTTAGCTCTCTACCTAAAGCATGTAATGAGGTAACAATCTGGGTAAACCTTGTATACATTTCATAAATTAACTCATTTGGTTTCATATGAAAAAGTTATACTCATATAATAAAATGTTTAACCTAGTTTACTTTATCTCATGTTTCCCTTCATAAGTTATATAAAGTTTATCCCAAATTTCTTTTTTGGTTTTATAAGTTAAAACATGCATATTATCCTTAGATTTCAAGGCATAGAAAAAATTATTTAAACATTTTCCATTGAACTATGCTAAATCTCTTTCTTCTATAGCCCATTTAGTAAATGGTGTTCTAATTCTAATCCCATCTATTATTCAAGCATGTTTAGTATAACCTTCCTATACTAACATCCACAACCGATAGTCATGTGATTGCAGAAAAGTACACATGCTAGTTTCCCAAAAATCAAAATAAATATTGTCAAATAAAGTTGGTATATTGATCAAATATCCTTCAATTGTTTTTTGGTTTCCAAAATTATCCGTGATCATTTTTCAAAAAGTTGTCTAAACTTTAATTTTTGAAATTGGCTATGATACCACTTGAAAGTTCATGTAGGTTGTTAGACCTTATAGAACTATCCCAAGGCTAACTAAGAGGGAAATAAATTAGTTATTTTTTAATAAAATTCTTTTTAAATTTTGGAAAACCTCTTTTTTTAAATCTTTTTAGAAGATTAAAAAAATACTAATATTAAAATATGCAATTGATTATATCATTGACTTTTACAGATAATCTTTCAATCACAAATGTAAAGAGAAGTAAACTAAAATGAAGGAAAAATAAAATAGTAAAAGAAGAACACCGAAGTTTATAGTAGTGCGGTCCAACAAGACCTATATCCATTATATGAAGACTCATTCTCGATGTATTACACTAATAAAAATTAACTCTCCATTTTCCCCCACAGTGAGGAGAAGCCCTTACAAACTCTCTTTCACCAACCTAGTGCGGTAGAGAATCATCGCCTTTTATAGTTACCAAATGATGGGTTTAGGGTTTAGGGAACAATCATTGGTTCATACTATATGATCGTAGATCATCTGGTAAGAATAGTTCAAAAATCATGGCTTCATTTGCATATAAACTAGGAAGAGCATAGTTTCATACACTGTGGGTCATTTGTACGAGTTTGTATCATATAATATGAATAGTTCAAAAATGAATAAGTTTGTTTGATACAATTTGGTATGAGTCTGATTTCACACACAGTTGGTCGTTAGTATGACTTCACATTATATAGTACAAACCATTAAAAAATGAACAAGTTTGTATGCTATGGTTTAATACAAATCTAATTTTGTAAATTGTTTTGTACATTATCTGTATTATGTACGAGTTAGTTTCATACTATATGAATAGTTAAAAAAACTATTTTTGTATGGTACAATCCAATACAATCTAAATTTGGTACTCTGTCAATCATTTGTACAATTGGATCTCATATAGTATGAATAATTTAAAACTAATTATGTTCGGACCCCTCACATCTCGTACGATCTAGTACAAGTATTTTATTTTCCAAAGCTTGTACCATAACCCCTCACATCCCGTACCACTACAACATCTACCAATTTACTATTTTACATTTTGTATACTTTAGTTCTACAAGGCTGCTCTTTGGAGACTAGTGCTAGTTTTGTGTATAAGTAGAAATGGTTTGATTTCAATTGTCACTTTTTATAAAATATCTTCTCTTCTATATTTTAAACATTTTTTTATTATTTGTGAGTGATTGTAGAAATGTCTCTGAAGAAGTTTGGAAGCAAAAAGAGAGCCACTTCTACCATTAATATTTATCGCTTTATATTCACTGAGGCTGAACAATGATTTGTTAACATTTTTGTAACCAAAATGTTTATTCTAGAAAGATTTTTTTCGAACCCAAGTGGAGAGGTAATGTATATTATTGTGAACTTGGGTTGAAAAATGCTTTGTGAAAAACCCTTTGCTATTGTTATTAATATTATTCGTGAGTTATTTGCCAATATAAAGGAGGCTCAAAATAATAAATGTTATATCTTAGGAAAGTGGGTTTTCTTTTATCTTTCAATAAATAATTGACTTAATAAATTGGGGGATATGGAGGATGAATAATCTATTTATATTTATAATGTTGGCTTTAACATAATACCTATTGACCCCCAAGAAATTTTGATATTGCTTTCAGAACCTCATAGTGGGGCTATTTGGAAGGAAAGAGATGTTAACATCAACATTTTTCTTACTACCTATTTAACTATTACTTCTAAAGCTTAGCATTACTTTACTTCTACTCATCTTTTGCCATGTAAAAATATTAGTGAACTCACTAAGGATTTGGCTATCTTAAATTATTCTTTTTAGACAGGGCACCCTATTAATGATAGAAAGTGATAATTATAAATAATATTATATTTTATGTGTTAATTTATGACTGAAAATATGTTATTTTAGTTATGTTTGTGCAGAAAAATATAGAAAATGGACAAAAATTTTAAGTATGGTACAACGCCATTACATAAGACATAATACCCCTATAGTGCCATCATTATCAATGTTAGAGCTCCCAATTTTGGATATGGCTATGTATGATCTTTGTTTGATGGTGCCGCAGCATTTGAGGAGTCAATTCCACAAAGCCCAGTCTCCATCTCAACAACTCTACGGTGCAAAATTCTAGCTTTTCTAAGTCAAGGAGTGCCACATGGATGTCAGAGTGCTCAACTGTCAGCAATACCAGGACACTATAGTTATATTTGTTCAGGCCATAATTTTTTAGCAAAGTGATGCACTGATTTAAATAGTAGGTTTTTGTCAAGAAGCACCATAGCAGAGGATATCGTTCAACGCTACGATGGTAGTTAATTTTGTGGGCTTTGTAGTGTAAGTGTTTTAAGCACCACGGTGCTAGAATCTATTTTCTATTTTTTTATATAAAATTATATTTGTAATGTTAGTAGAGGAGTTCAAACCTTGTTTAACTTTAGCCTTTATAGTGCTTCTCTAATTTTTCCCTAGAAGTGATTGCTAAGCAAATTCAAAGAAGTATTATATATATTATTATG
The DNA here is from genome assembly GCF_001605985.2 of Dendrobium catenatum. Lineage (NCBI taxonomy): Eukaryota > Viridiplantae > Streptophyta > Magnoliopsida > Asparagales > Orchidaceae > Dendrobium > Dendrobium catenatum. The sequence goes on along the minus strand of NW_021319761.1, from coordinate 242,541 downwards.
GAAGTAATTCTATAAGTTCAAGGAGGAGTTTAGAGAAGATCATTAAACCCATCTAATGATATATTTTTTTTTGTGCTTATTATCTTTTGTGTAATTAATGAAAATGAATATGCTTCACTTATTCTTTATGTTTGACAAACTTCTCTAGGTTTTTATTAATGGTGTGAATAAAATATTGAGTACTAATGAGTTCTCTTCATTAAATATTTAATTATGTTTTCAATATACCAGTTCTTCATTTAATGCACATAGTAGCCATATATGTAGTTAAAAGCAGGGGAATTATGAAGCGTAAGTATGGAAAAGCAAGAACAATGAGGTATATTGGATTGGTATAATACTAGCATAAGCATAGTGGTTGTAATTTATAAAATTTATAAAGATGAATTATCATGAGGGGGTTTTAATAGTACATGTTTTACTTGGTCTTTTAGGATTTTCATAAGTTGACAGACTATGGGAGTTTATAGTGGTATTAAGGTCGGAAGAGTTTAATATGCCCTTTGTCTCTTCACGCTTGACTAAGCAGACGTTAATGCATATGCTCTGAAAAACATCAATATAAAATAGAATCATTATAAAATATATTACATTTGCATTCCATCGATCCAAAATAATTTATACAAATAGTATTTGATTTAATTATTTTTTAATTTTAACTTAAGTTATTGAATCTCCACTAAAACTTATTTAATTGAGTAGGATAATTATTATTGTTGAAGTTGGTAGAACTAGTATATATAAGCAAATATTCTTTCTCATGTGATCGATACTCCACTCTATCATTATATTACTTAATTCATCATGCACTCTTGCATATAATAAGTGAGTTTCCCTATAACCATAATTGTTGTTGCAAGTAGAGGTTCTTTGGTGTCAAAGCCTTTTGAAGATACTTATGAATTAATTGAAGAAATGATAACAAATAATTTTTAGTAGCCTACTAATAAGGTGAATCCTAAGAGAGCGGCTAGAGTTTATGAAAACGATTCTTTATCTATTTTGACTGTACAAGTTATAGCTCAATTTATTTGAATTAGCACCATCAAATAAATTGAGTACTTTAGGCTTAAATTTTAATTCATCTTTTCATTTGGAAGACAAAATCTCAATGAAAGAAAATGATATCTAAAGGATTACTAATATAAATTTGATTGGAAGACCATACAATCCCTATTCAAATATATATAATCTAGGTAAGTGGAATCACCCAAATTTTAATTGGTTAAATAATAATGGTGAAAGTAAATTAAATTCTAGTCAAAATAATAAAGGCACAAATTGATATAATTAAAATCAAGCTACTAACATTGCAAGACCAGGTTATCCTCCTAGATTTAATCAAAGAAATCTGTAAGAAACTAGGAAGACCCCACTAGAAGATGTGGTTATGTAATTGGGAACTCAATTACAAAACCAAGCTGCTATAATTAAAAATTTTGATATTTAACTAAGTCAGCTTGTAATATCTATGAGTAGTAGAACTACTGGATCTCTTCTTAGTAACATTGAAGTTAATCCTAAAGAGAAAGAGATACCAATGGTACCCAATCAAAGAATAACAATTATCCACCTTAGGAAAATGGAAAATTTGAGGAAATTTTGGCTGAAGACTATAAACATAACGTTTCGTAAGAGTCAACCCAACCTTTGGTCTAGTTAGTTATCTAGTACGGAGAAAGACTATAAACTAAGCGCTTTTAGGGAGGTAACCCTATCTTTTAAATTAAGTTTTTGCAAATTTATTCTTAAAAAAATGAGAAATAAGAATGGAGCACTGTTGTGCCATACCTTTGAATGTCACAGTGCCTTGAAAGGCCTTAATGATTGAAATTTCAAAATTTTCAAACTTCCCTCCTGAAATCTATAAAACCAATTAAGAGAAAGTTCCTTTTTCAATCCTTACCTACTCTTGAGTAAGTATCATACTTTCATCAATTGGAATAAAAATTATAAGCGATAGGTAGAATCAAGCATACATAATTTTCTTCAAAGAACTAAAATGAAAATCATACCAAGAATGAGGATTCTTTTTCAATTGTCCACTTTCAAAGCTCTACCATTATTACTAAGTTCAAAGATTTCAAAAAGGAGTTGCATGAAGAAAAGAAGAAGTATATGGAAAAAATAAGGACGAGGTATGATTTTCTTCTTACATGGTGGTAGAGTTTTCTTATATGATTTTTTTTCTTGGTCAGATGTATTGCTATTTGATTGTAAGGAAAAGTATTGTCATGGAAAAATCAAGTCTGATTTGATTGGTCCTTCCATTATCATTAGAATTTTTCTTAATGGTGCAATCAGGATACATAATAAGTAAACTTTTCAAACCATCAAAGTCAATGGGTATAGATAGAAACCATGTTATTAGATGAGTGAAGAATTCTTAAGGATGTGTATGTATTTTTATTTTTCTAATTTATTATTTTGTAGAAGAGAAGGATGTGGAAAGAGATATAGGCATATATAGTTGAACTTAATTGAAAATTTTGACTTTGATAGTCATTGTTGAATATTAGATGTCATGCACACTAGTTATCCTTTAATTGTGTCATGTTATGAATGTTATGTCATATTTTGTTTTCAACACATGTTTTTTGATCTCTTTATCACTATGAAAACATGTATTTGTAATCCTTGTTTATGTGTTATTTACATATTAGAAAATTCCCTTCATGCATTAATTATTATTGTCCTCTAATTACTTTTATATTCTTATTCATAATTAACCTTGATAAAAATAATAAGTAAAAAAATACAAAAAATTAGGATAATTATACAACCTCATATCTAAGTTTGAATGAACTTTTTTTATACTTGATAGGTTAGAAAAACTAATACCTAACTCATTTAAACATTTGAGTTATTATTCTAATTTTAATTTATAAGGTATACATTTTTTTAATTTAACATTTAAAAATTATAAGGTAAATAACTAGAATAAAAAATTAGATATAAGTAGATTAAAATTTTAAATTATAGCTAACTTAAAGATGGAATTTGTAATCTCATTAAGTTCATATATTAAAATTATTAAGACTATATGAAAATCCTAAAGCAGAAGATGATTTCAAATTCATTAATTATGTACTCCACAAAAAAGAAATAGAAAAAGAACTACAAATAGCTCTTAAGAAAATAAATAAATAATATCAAAATAAAGGAAGAGTACATTCAAAAATTTGTATCAATGAAAGCTTAAGATTTGAAAATTAATCTTATACTAAAACTATAAAGGATAAGATGAGAAAGAGCTAATGCAAGGGATAGTGGCCTAATAAAAGTATAATTTTAACTACAACCTTATCCAAGGAATGTAACTCATTATTTACTTTAACATTCAAAAGTTAAAGATTAAAACTATAACCTTTTGTGACCCATGACCCCGAGTTGGGGATTTTGGTGATGACAAATAATGTCCCCTAATCTACTATTCATTGAATATCATTTATTGTTTCATATTGTCCGTGAGTAGTAACATTTCAGGAAGATCACAAGCTACTCAGGACAACAGGAAAACTCAAGACTAGTTAGATTAGGAGTATGAGTTTGACAATGTAATTTGTTATTTATTCTAATTTTTATTTTCTTGAGTCTGGTAACAAACTGTATGTATGTCTCAGCAACCATGCACACACACAGAGGGAGAGGGTTTTTAAAGTATAAAATGTAGATTTTCTTTCTCTAGTGATCGTACTATACCATCTGAGCTTGTAAAACAATTTTTGTGAATAGATTGTACCGTACGAATACTATCGTACTGTACGATGTGTTCCAAATCTAAAACCCTAGTCGTCAAATTAACTTAAGTAAGTTTTTCTCAGCCATTCGTACTGTACGATTTATTTTAAATACTTGCTTAAATTAACCCGTGATTAGTGGAATAAATCAAGGCTTAATTACTAATTGAAAATTGTACTGTACGAAAACATTCGTACAATATGATGAACATAGATGAATTATGATAATCCTAGAGATCATCCAAGACTATCCCTTATTTTTGTCTCATCGTACTGTACGATGTCTATCGTACAATACGATGAACAGAGACGAAATTTGATAATCGCGAAATTCATTCTGGACGATGCCTTGTTTTTGACCATTCATACTATATGATATATATCGTACCATACAATGTACAGAGATGACATTTGATCGTCTCGGCTTTCGTCTAGTATGAGCAGTAGTGTTGAGGATCGTACCGTATGGTTTAGTATCATACTGTACGATTATATTTTGAACTGTTCGTACACCTTCGTACCAGGATGAGGCATGTTATATATATAGTACAGTACGATTAGAAATCGTATTGTACGATTGTAATGGCTACTTTGAATAATTCAGGGATTTTGGAGCCTGTTTTAAGTATCAAATTAGTAATCTTTTTGAGAGAGACAGAAAGAGGGGAACGTCATTAGAGAGGGAATCCTTGGGAGAGAGATCTTGAGAAGTTCTTAGGGTTTGAGAGAGGAAGGAGAAGGTGAGCTTGGTGAGGGAGATCACACAGTTGCTCCGTTCTTACTGCATCTTGCTCCTCCTATGGCCCAAGAAAAACTTTTGGGACACTCTCTAAGGGGGAAACTCTTCTACATCCGAGACCTCGAAGGTAATCTTCCTTCTCCAGGTGGGAGAAAAATGAGAAGGTACTCTGCCGTCACCAGGATGGTGAAAACAGTGCTTGACAATCCAACGAGAAGGTACTCTTCCATCACCAGGAGGGTGAAAACAACGCTTGACACTCCGCCATGCCGGGTTAGTGAAAGTGAGTCTTGAAAGGGCTTCTCCACCTTGCTGAGGGGGGTAAAAGGAGAGCTATAGTTGCAGTGAAATTCCCGGAGCGGAGGACTCCGGGGAGTGGACGTAGGTTATGGGTTGACCGAACCACTATAAAATTCCGGTGTGCTTTTTTCCTTATCTCTTTTTATTCTTGTGTGCATTTTGATTTTCAAAATATTTGCTTGGTGAAAAATTGTGAAAGAAAAAGGATTCTATTGTTACACGTTAAGTTTAATTGTTTACCTTCGTAGTAGTTTAAATTTTCATATTAAAATTTTAAAACACCAAAAAATTAAAACTCTTGCTTAGGTTTTTAATTATTGCTACAAAGTTTTCATAATTCACCCCCCCCAACCTCTTGTCGATCTAGTTATTTTAATTAGTATCAGAGCCTGTTTACAAAATTAGTGTTTTAGAAAACCTTGAAAATACGATCATGTTGCATTTTGGTAATCATAACTCCGCGGAGGGTTTTTCAATAACCCGTCCACCCCTTTTTGATAACATCCCATTTGATTTCTGGAAAATTAGAATGTCAACTTTTTTACAGTCTATTGATTATTACATGTGGATGTTAGTCAATTATGGATATGTTGCACCTTTTAAAACTTTGAATGGAATGAAAACTCAAGTCCCTTTTAATGAATGAAGGAATGAGGACATGAATTTAGCACAATTGAATGCTAAGTGTTTAAATTATTTTTTCTATGCATTAAAGTCTGAGGACTATATGAGAATTTCTATCTGTGCTACTGGTAAGGAGATTTGGGATAGATTGTGCATCAAGTACGAATGAACTAATGAAGTAAAATAGTGTAGGCTTAACATTTTATTGTATGATTATGAACTCTTCCGTATGAAACCTAGAAAAATAATATCTGACATGTACACTAGGTTCACCCAAATCGTGACATCCTTGTATGCATTAGGTAGAGATATTTCAAATTATGAGAAAGTTAATAAGATTCTATGATGCTTATCTAGTTCCTGTGATGCTAAGATAACTACTATTACTGAATCTAAAGACCTTAACATTTATTCTATTAATAATCTCCTTGGGTCACTCATTGCATACGAGCAAGGAGTGAGTCAACGACAAAGTGATGCAGGTGAAAAGAAGGAGTGAACGATGACATTAAAAGAAAACAACTCTGAAAGTGACAGCTCTGTAGGGGAGGAAGAAGATGATATAGCATTGATGACCCAACAGTTCAAGAACTTCTTAAAGAGAAAACAAAGGCGTCATCAAAACGGCTGGAATAAAGGTAAAAGCTTGATGTTTAATAAACTTTCATCTGATACAATCTATTTTGATTGCTAGAAGCTAGCTCACCTTCGAGCTGATTGCCCCAACTTAAAGAGCCAACCTGCTAAGGAAAAGAGTAAGGATAAAGCCAAGTATAAGAAAGAAAAAATGAAGACACAAAAAGCTTTTTGGGCTGACTCTGCCTCAGAATCATTAGAAAAAGAAGCAGAGGAGGAGATAACAAATCTGTGTCTAATGGCTAACGATAATCTTGATCAATCAGATCAAGAAGAGGGAAGCTCTCACAAAAGACCTGGTGAGAGCATGTGGTACCGGGATAGTGGCTGTTCGCGACACAAGAATGGAGATATGAAGAAGTTTATCTTACTAGAGACCAGAACCGAAGGTAAAGTAACATTGGAAGACAACACCACAAGGAAAGTGATAGGCTCAGGTATTGTTGGTAATGCTAAGAATTTTTTAATTAAAAATGTCTTATTAGTTGATGGTTTGAAGCATAACTTACTTAGCATTAGTCAATTGTGCGACAAAGATTTTGATATTAAATTTATGTATGCCAAATGCCTGATTAGTTTAAATGATAAACTAGTTTTAGAAGGAAAACAAATGAACAATGTTTACATGTTAGACCTTGATTGCATTGATAGCTCAAATTAATTTTGTTTGAAAATAATAGTTGATGACTCATGGCTATGGCATAGTAGACTATGCCATGCTAGTATGAAAACACTTAGAAACATCACTCAGAAAAACCTAGTTAGAGGCGTACCTAAGTTAGATTTCAGTAACGACCATTTATGTGATGCTTGCCAACTAGGAAAACAAATCAAATCATCCTTTCATTCAATTAAAGATGTGATCACCTCAAGGCCATTAGAAATCCTACACATGGCATATTTGAACCCGTTAGCACCGCTAGCCTAGGAGGGAAAAACTATGGATTTGTGATTGTAGACGACTTCACTAGATTCACTTGGGTTAGATTCCTAGCACATAAAAATGAGTCATTTGAGAAATTTAAGGTATTCTCCACATGGATTCAACAAAAATTAGGTTATGAAATCTCAACAATCCATAGCAATTATGGTGGAGAGTTTCAAAATGATAGATTTGAATCATTTTAACAAGAGATAGGAATCGAACATAATTTCTCAACCCCTAAACTCCACAACAAAATAGTATAGCAAAAAGGAAGAATAGAACCTTAGTAGAAGCCGCTAGGGCAATGTTTGCAGAGTGCACCCTTCCTAGATACTTTTGGGCAGAAGAAGTCAACACAACGTGTTTTGTTTTAAATAGTGTAAATATTAGATCTAAGCTGAATAAAACTCCTTATGAACTCCTTAAGGGTAGGACTCTAAATCTTTCACACTTACATGTCTTTGGGTGCAAGTGCTTTATATTGATTAATGGAAAACGTCCCTTAGGAAAATTTGATCCCAAGTCTGATAAGGGTGTCTTCTAAGGTTATTCATCTATAGATAAGGCCTATAAAATCTTTAATAAGAGAACCCTAGTAGTAGAAGAGTCCACCCATGTAGTATTTAATGAATCAGGTAAGCCCTCTGAATATAAAATTGAAGATGATGAAATAGAGCCATTCAAGGTGTAGAGACTATAACCTTAGGAGAAAGGGTAGAATCTCAGGAAGATTTTCCTAGAGAATAGAGATATTCTTCACTCATCCTAAAGATTTAATTTTAGGAGACCCTTCAGAAGGTGTAAGAACTAGGCATTAACTTAGGAAAGTGGTTAGTCATTCAGCATTCATCTCTATGATAGAACCTACAAATATAGATCAAGCCTTAGGAGATGAATTTTGGATTCTAGCAATGCAAGAAGAGCTGAACCAATTAACCAAGAAAGACGTTTGGGAGTTAATCAAGAGACCTAAAGAACAAAGTGTTGTTGGATCAAAATGGGTCTTCAAAAATAAGGTGAATGATTCAGGAATAATAATAAGAAATAAAGCCAGATTAATAGCTAAGGGGTACAACCAGATTGAGGGAATAGACTTTGAAGAAACCTTTGCCCTGTTGCTAGACTAGAAGCCATAAGAGTGCTCTTAGCTTTTGCTTGTTTCAAGAACTTCAAACTATATCAAATGGATGTAAAGATTGCTTTTTTGAACAGGGTAACTAAAGAAGATGTCTATGTTGAGCAACCCCCAAGATTTGAAAGTTCACAATTTTCAAATCATGTATTCAAATTAAAAAATGCACTTTATGGATTAAAGCAAGCACCTAGAGCGAGGTATGAAAGATTTAGCTCATTCCTATTGGATAAAGGATTTGGTAGTGTAGATACTACACTCTTTTATAAAAGATCAAAAATGAAATTCTCATTATTCAAATTTATGTGGATGACATCTTATTTGGATCTTCGGATAAAAACTTGTGTGATAAATTCTAAAAAATAATGAGTAATGAGTTTGAAATGAGCATGATGGGAGAACTTAAATACTTTCTTGTCTTTAGTGTAAAACAAATGGATAACGAAACTTTTCTGAGCCAAATGAAGTACATTAAGGATATTTTAAAAAAATATGAAATGGATAATGCTAAACCCATGAACACTCCAATGAGCTCAACAATTCAATTAGACAAAGATCCTAGTGGAAAATTAGTAAATCAGAAAAAATATAGAGGAATGATTGGATCCCTTCTTTACCTGATTGCCAGTAGACTGGACATAATATTTAGTGTGTGCCTCTATACCCATTTTCAAGCCGATCCTAAAAAGTCTCACTTAACTACGGTCAAGAGAATTCTTAAATATCTACTAGGCACCCCAAACTTAGGAATTTGATATCCTAGGCACAACACTTCCTTTGAAATTATGTACTCAAATTCTAATTTTTTAGGATGTAGGATAGATAAAAAAAGCTCATATGGTACCTGCCAATTCATAGGACAATCATTAGTTTTTTTGGTCTAGTAGGAAGCAAAACTCAGTAGCCCTTTCCACGGCCGAGGCAGAATATATTGCAGTAGGAAGTTACATTGCACAAGTAATATAGTTAAAACAACAAATTCTTGATCTTGCCCTACATGTAAGAACCATCTCAATCATGTGTGACAACACAAGTGCAATTTACATATATAAGAACCCAATTCAGCACTCTCAAATGAAACACATAGATATTAGACACCATTTCATAAGAGATCGCGTTGCTAAGGGAGACATAGAATTGCATCACATCGCTACAGGAGATCAATTGGCTGACATATTCACAAAACCACTAGCATTCGGCACCTTTAGCACATTGAGGACTAGATTAGGTGTTATAGACATTAATGCATAAAACATAAATAAAAGAACACAAAAACACAAAAAAAATTCTTTTAAGGCTGTTCTTGATCATCACACACTCACTACACAAAAACACCAAAAATTGACATTTTATTATCGTACTATACGATCCACTATCGTACTGTCCGATACATCTAAATTTATACAAAACATAACCATAGGCAAATTTTGCCTCTATTGATCGTACTGCACAATCTCCATCGTACTATACGATACAGCTGGCTAGCATTCAATCTGTCTGGTATGACATTATTGCTCATCATATGGTACAATATCTCCTCTTCGTACTATACGATCCATGTTAGCGAAAGGATTGGGACAAATTAACTCAGTTTGGTATGATATTATTGGTGTTCATACTGTACATTACCTCCACTTCATACTGTATGATCCACCTCAGCAAAATGGATGAGAACGATGTAAAGATGTCTGGAACGATATAATTGTCATTCGTACTATACGATACACATGTTCATATATATAAAACTTTTTGTCAAAGGTCATATCGACGACCCTCGGGACGATCGAAATCCTTCTGATCGTACTGTAAGATACCCATCGTACTATACGAGTTGACCACCTTTTCCCGAAACGACCCGTCAGAACATTTATTATCAATCATACTATACGAAACACAATCGTACTGTACGATGTTGGAAAAATTCTATAAATTGCCTTGCTTGGTAGATCTCTTCACTCCAAACTCTTCACTCGCATCTTTTCCAAACTTTTCACTCGCATCTTTTCTTCTACTTGCCTTCCTTATCA